>NC_090728.1:6840471-6855471 GCF_036898095.1 Palaemon carinicauda
CAAAGTCTTGAAACAATAATTTAGTTAAACTTGTTACCTGAAGAGAAAGCTGATTTACTGCATCTGAGTTGTTCCTTTACAATTAAAAACGTTTTTGAGAGAGTAAATTTGTGCTCATTTTGGGTTAAGAACAAAGAGGAATTTCCGCTATAAAGTAAAAATGCTATTCTATCATTATTACCTTTCTCAGCTACCTACTTGTGTGAACTTGAATTTTCAATATTAACTCAATTAAAGACTAAAGACAGAAATACGCTCAACACTGCACCGCGTAATATGTATTATTTATGCATATATAATACGTACTTTACCATTCTGTCAGAATTACCTTCATATTAGTTTTCCTAAAAGTAATAACATTTTACGCATACAAATAATTAGAGCAATGTGCAGATCATAAAAAAAAGCATTTAAATTGTCGATGCTGAATAAATTAACTTGTGATCAGAGTCTGCCTTATTAAACCTAATAATTTTTGCTTGCAATATAAACAGTTTTTCCAATCCGGTCGCAGCCCCCCCCCCCCCCCAAAAAAAAAAAAAAGTTTATTGAGATATTACCCGCTTGAGAGTTATTGGATTCTTTGACAGGCCAGACAATACTGCATTGGTTCCCTCTCTAGTTACGGCTCATTTTCCCTTTGCCTACTCATTCACCGAATAGTCTACCATATTCTTTCTACATTTGCATCTGTCCTCATACACCTGACGACATTCAGATGACCAAACGATTCTTCTCACTGACGGTATCACTACTGCACTGTAATAGTTCAGTGACTACTTTCCTCTTGTTGGTGTAAACAAACTCTTTTATCTATTGTAAGAAATTCTTTTAGGAGGGCACTCCAAAATCAAACCATTACTCTGTATTCTTCAGGAATTTCATAGTCTTCGTACCATGGTCTTCCACTGTCTTTATGTACAGTTTTCTTGTTTGAGAGTGCATTCAAAAACTATAATTCTATTCTATTTCTGTACCTCTTCTTTTTTTTTTAAGTTTTTATAGTTTAATTAGGAAAGATATATTTAGTTGTTGATACTATTCTTAAAATATCTAATTTTTATAGCTTTATTATAGCCTTTTTTGTTTTTTTTTTAATTACGGAGATATTTCCCTTGTTTGGGCTTTTCCTACAACAGTTATAGCTTAGATAATAATAATAATAATAATGATAATAATAATAATAATAATAATGATAATAATAATAATAATAATCACCATCATCATCCACGCCATTATCATAATCGTTGAATTAATTGACGTTTAAAAAGCATAGATATAGAGGCCATGAGGCCATGTATCTTATATATATATATATATATATATATACATATATATATATATATATATATGTATGTATGTATATATATATATATATAAATACATATATTTGTGTATATATATATATATATATGTATGTAATAATAATAATAATAAAAAATCATAATAATAATGATGATGATAAAAGTAATATAAAATACACACATACACACATGTATATATATATATATATATGTATATATATACTGTATATATATATATATATATACTGTATATATATATATATATATATAAATATATATATATATATATATACAGTATATATATATATATAGATATATATATATATATATATATATAAATATATATATATATATATATATATCTATATATCTATATATATATATATATATATACATATATATATATATATATATCCATCCATCCATATACTGAGGCACTTCCCCCAATTTTGGGGGGTAGCCGACATCAACAAAGATACAAAACAAAATGGGGACTACTCTCTACGTTCCTCCAGCCTAACCAGGGAATCATCCGTGTTCAGCTGGTACTGCTAGGGTGCCCCAGCCCAACCTCCCACAATTCCACCACAGATGAAGCTTCATAATGCTGAATCCCCTACTGATGCTACCTCCGCGGTCATCTAAGGCACCGGAGGAAGCAGCAGGGCCTACCGGAACTGCATCACAATCGCTCGCTCATTCCTATTTCTAGCACGCTCTCTTGCCTCTCTCACATCTATCCTCCTATCACCCAGAGCTTTCTTCACACTATCCATCCACCCAAACCTTGGCCTTCCTCTTGTACTTCTCCCATCAACTCTTGCATTCATCACCTTCTTTATCAGATAGCCATTTTCCATTCTCTCAACATGGCCAAACCACCTCAACACATTCATATCCACTCTAGCCGCTAACTCATTTCTTACACCCGTTCTCACCCTCACCACTTCGTTCCTAACCCTATCTACTCGAGATACACCAGCCATACTCCTTAGACTCTTCATCTCAAACTCATTCAATTTCTGTCTCTCCATCACTTTCATTCCCCACAACTCCTATCCATACATCACAGTTGGTACAATCACTTTCTCATATAGAACTCTCTCTACATTCATGCCCAACCCTCTATTTTTTACTACTCCCTTAACTGCCCCCAACACTTTGCATCCTTCATTCACTCTCTGACATACATCTGCTTCCACTCCACCATTTGCTGCAACAACAGACCCCAAGTACTTAAACTTATCCACCTCCTCAAGTAACTCTCCATTCAACATGACATTCAACCTTGCACCACCTTCCCTTCTCGTACATCTCATAACCTTACTCTTACCCACATTAACTCTCAACTTCCTTCTCTCACACACCCTTCCAAATTCTGTCACTAGTCGGTCAAGCTTCTCTTCTGTGTCTGCTACCAGTACAGTATCATCCGCAAACAACAACTGATTTACCTCCCATTCATGATCATTTTCGTCTACCAGTTTTAATCCTCGTCCAAACAATCGAGCATTCACCTCTCTCACCACTCCATCAACATACAAGTTAAACAACCACAGCGACATCACACATCCCTGTCTCAGCCCCACTCTCACCGGAAACCAATCACTCACTTCATTTCCTATTCTAACACATGTTTTACTACCTTTGTAGAAACTTTTCACTGCTTGCAACAACCTTCCACTAACTCCATATAACCTCATCACATTCCACATTGCTTCCCTATCAACTCTATCATATGCTTTCTCCAGATCCATAAACGCAACAACACCTCCTTACCTTTTGCTAAATATTTCTCGCATATCTGCTCAACTGCCAAAATCTGATTCATACAACCCCTACCTCTTCTAAAACCACCCTGTACTTCCAAAATTGCATTCTCTGTTTTATCCTTAATCCTATTAATCATTACTCTACCATACACTTTTCCAACTACACTCAACAAACTAATACCTCTTGAATCACAACACTCATGCACATCTCCCTTACCCTTATATAGTGGTACAATACACGCACAAACCCAATCTACTGGTACCATTGACAACACAAAACACATATTAAACAATATCACCAACCATTCAAGTACAGTCACACCCCCTTCCTTCAACATCTCAGCTTTCACACCATCCATACCAGATGCTTTTCCTACTCTCGTTTCATCTAGTGCTCTCCTCACTTCCTCTATTGTAATCTCTCTCTCATTCTCATCTCCCATCACTGGTACCTCAACACCTGGAACAGCAATTTTATCTGCCTCCCTATTATCCTCAACATTCAGCAAACTTTCAAAACATTCCGCCCACCTTTTCCTTGCTTCCTCTCCTTTTAACAACCTTCCATTTCCATCTTTCACTGTCTTTTCAATTCTTGCGCCAGCCTTCCTTACTCTTTTCACTTCTTTCCAAAACTTTTTCTTATTCTCTCCATATGACTGACCCAGTCCCTGACCCCACCTCAGGTCAGCTGCCCTCTTTGCCTCACGTACCTTGCGCTTTACTTCCACCTTTTTCTCTCTATATTTTTCATACTTCTCTATACTATTACTCTGCAGCCATTCTTCAAAAGCCCTCTTTTTCTCTTCCACTTTCACCTTCACTCCTTCATTCCACCATTCACTGACCTTCCTCATGTTGCCTCCAACAACCTTCTTGCCACATACATCACTTGCAATCCCAACAAAATTTTCTTTTGCTAACTTCCATTCCTCCTCTAAATTACCAGTTTCTCTTACTCTCACCTCGTCATATGCTATTTTCAACCTTTCCTGATATTTACTTTTTACCCCCGGTTTTATTAGCTCTTCAACCCTCACTAGCTCCCTTTTACATCCACCTACTCTATTCCCCCACTCTTTTGCTACAACTAATTTTCCTTCCACCAAAAAATTATCAGACATACCGTTAGCCATACCCCTAAACACCTGCACGTCTTTCAATCTTCCAAACATTCTTTTAGTTATCAACTGAATATATATATATATATATATACATATATATATATATATATATATATGAATAAATATACTGTATACATATCACTATATATATATATATATATATATATATCATCATCATTATCATCATCATCATTTTCTCCTACGCCTATGACGCAGAGGGCCTCGGTTAGATTTCGCTAGTTGTCTCTGTTTTGAGCTTTTAATTCAATACTTGTCCATTCATCCTCCTACCTCGCCCATTATAGTCCTGAGCCATGTAGGCCTGGGTCTTCTAATTCTTCCTGTGCCTTGTGGAGCATAGTTCAATGTTTGGTGAACTAATCTCTCCTGGGGAGTGCGAAGAGCATGCCCAAACACTCCATATACCCCTTATCTTGATCTCATCCACATATGGTACTCGAGTAATCTCTCTTATAGTTTCATTTCTAATCTTGTCCCGCAATTTAACTCCCAATGTCTTTCTGAGGGCTTTATTCTCAAATTTACTAAATATATTGGAAATTGTTTCATTGTCATACCATGACTCATGCCCATAGAGTAACACCGATCTCACTAAACTGATATTTAATCTAATTTTCATATGAAATTTTAGGCAATTTCATTTCCAAATTTTACTTAACCTAGCCATTGACTGGTTGGTATTTTCAATCTTTCACTAAACTCTAATTCTAAGGATCCTGTATTGGAGATCATTGTTCCTAAATACTTGAATGATAATACCTCATTAATCCTTTCTCCTTCCAGTGATATTTCATCTTCCATCGCATACTCCGTTAGCATCATCTCTGACTTTCTTTTTTTTTATCTTCAGCCCCACCTCGTATGATATTTCATGCATTCTGGTAAGCAAGCATTGCAAATTCTGTAGTTTTCTGCTCAGAAGGACAGCATCATCAGCATACTCTAGGTCTGCTAAATTCTTGTCACCAATCCAGTCCAATCCTTCTCCACCATCTCTGACTGTTCTACACATTACAAAGTCCATGAGGAGGATAAACAACATAAGTGACAACACATTCTCTTGGAGTAATCCGCTGTTCACTGGAACCTCACTTGATAAGACTCCATTAACATTAACTTTGCACCTGCTATGCCCAGGAACAGACTTAATCAAATTTACATATTTAAGAAGGGGATTTCTATAGTATACGCACTGCTGTAGAGCATGTCTCATAATGAAAATTTGGTCGGTGCAGCTTTTACCTTTTCTAAATCCTGCTGATTCCTCTCTCAGCTTTTCATCAATCTTTCTTTCCAGCCTCTTAAGAATAAGAATACTATATATTTTCATAACAACTGACGCAAGTGTTATGCCTCTGAAATTATTGCAATCAGTTAGCTATTTTCACCAACACTCCTAACTCCAATTCATGAGGTTTTCCCTCTTCATGCCACATTCCACAAAATAATCTTGTAAGTAGTCTGGGAGTAACTTCATTTTCGGCCAGTATCATCTCGTCAGTTATTCCACCGTATCCAGGGACTTTCCATCTCTTTAGTTGTTTGAATAGCTTCGACTTCAAACACACTGAATTCATATTAGGGCACACCAAGGTCTTCATCAGCTTCAGGTATATCAATCAAATTATTCCCTTTATATGTCCTATTTTTAACCCCACTAAAGTGTCCCATTCAACGTTTTCTTTCTTCATCTTCTGTTGCTATAACAGAGCCATCTCTCTTTTTGATGGGTGTATGCTTAATTTTCTTTGCCCCAGTAGATATTTCAATAACAATTCTATGTGCAATTCTCATACCATAGCTACTTCCTTAATTTATAGCTTTGTAGACCTCATCTGCTTTACTGTCTAATTAGTCTCTCCAGTCATTCCTGGCTTTTCTTTTGACCTCGCTATCAATCCTTGAATACATAGCTTGCTCTACCTTGTAATTTTCATTACTTCCTCAAAAACTTTCAACAATCAATTTTTGTCTTTGTCTACTTTTTATAGTATCCCAAGTATCATTCGATATCCATGGCTTTTTCCTGGTAACTGTTTGTCTCAAGACTTCACTATCAATTGACTGAAATATGTTCTTGATATCACACCATTTTTCATTAATTGTCTGTTTCTCCTCTCTTAACACTAGGATGGCCAGCTCCTTTGATATATATAAAATGGCCGAGGTGTCGTTTTCGACACCTTATGATTTTTATTGAAATTTGGCATGAAAAATAATCATATATGGTTAATGAAATAACTCATATGTTTGCAATACATAGTTTATTAAAGAATATTGTTATTACATAACATTTGACATCATTTTGAAGTAGGCTATAACATTCTTTTTACAATCCTGTAGGCCAATTATTTATGAATATCTTAGATTCCACAATCTTTACATGTTACAAACACTACCCTAGTTTCATCCTTTGCACATTTGCCACAAGTAGGTTTTTTGCATACTTGGCAAACAGTAATCGTAGCATTTGAACATTTTCTACCATGACAC
Organism: Palaemon carinicauda; assembly: GCF_036898095.1. NCBI lineage: Eukaryota > Metazoa > Arthropoda > Malacostraca > Decapoda > Palaemonidae > Palaemon > Palaemon carinicauda. The sequence continues at coordinate 6,847,186 of NC_090728.1, forward strand.
TTGCGACGTTTCTTAGGTAATGATGAGCTTGTGGAGGGCACATCTGCAAGATTCGGTAAGCTTCTCTTCTGAACATAAGCATGCCTAAGACTTTCAATGAGCTCCAAAATGAACTCCTTCCTACTAATTGTTCTCCCTGATGCTAGTTTGTATATAATCCATGCATTTATAACTGCCATATCCAGTATATTACAAAAAACTCCAAGGGGCCAACGTCTTGTAGCACAACGTGTACTGTACTTTCTGAGCATTTGGTCGACTACGTCTACTCCTACTTTATTAGCATTATAGAAATCAATGACTGCTGGTTTCTTCTTCTTACCTTCCGAAATTGTTGGAGAACTATGCATTGTTGATAAGAGGCACACATTTTTATTAGCTTTGCATTGATAATTAACAAACATGCATTCACTTTCATCTTGAAAATAGAATTTGGATTCATACTTTTTCCCCTTTTCTTGTAAAGTCATTTCTTTCGACAGATGCTTGCTGTTTCCTCTCACAGTACCGACAATTGAAGTAGCTCTATCTCGCAGTTTCCTTGCAACTTCAAGAGATGTAAAAAAGTTGTCTGTTGTTACATTATAGCCTTTGTTCTTCACAACTTCAGTAAGACTGAGCACAATATGTTCCGCCAAGGGAACCCCTAACCTTGATTCCTTTTCTATGGCTCCTAAGTAGGAGATCACATTTACAATGTATTTGTTTTCTACCTCTGTAAGGACCCAAAATTTCATTCCAAACTTATCAGGTTTATTTGGCATAAATACAATGAATGGGCACCTGTTTTTCATGGGCAATAGCTGTTCGTCAATTGTCAAACTATATGTTGGTATATAGGCACCTCTGCAATTTTCAACAAATAGGTCAAAAATGTCTCTAATGTGGGTAAATTTGTCACTTTTGATCCTCTCTGACCTTGTGCTTCTGTTGTCAAACCTAATGAATCTATGTATTTTCTTGTAATCACTTCTAGACATGGTTTCTCCAAATATTTTTGGTCCATAGGTTTTATTCCACAAAAAATCTGCACTGTGAGCTTTTCCGTACACTCCCCTTGCATATGTCAAAGCAATGTAGGCCTCAAACTTTTCTAAGGATAACACCCAGGTTTCATCGTGATTTTTTCCTTCACTGATTGTCCAATTATGAATTTTCCGTAGCATAGTTTCATCAATGAAGATTCTCCAAGCAGAATATGGGGATTCTGCAGCTCCATTTATCACAGTTTTTGAAATACTAGAAGTAGCTTTGAATACCTGACTTTGGCTATATCTTCCTTTCCGAGATAAAGGTTCCCAGGCAATCCCATGCCGTGTAATGATGGTATTTCTATCTGTAGAAGTGCTTGCTTGTATATCTGATGAGGTACTTGCTTATCTAGTGGATTCGTCTTCATTATCTTGATAGTCATCAGAATCTGATGAGCTTGAAGAAACTTCTTTTTGTGGTAAAAACTCATTTTCACTACCATCACTACCATCACTTGAAACTTCATCTTCTGATTGGAAGATAATATTCAATGCTTCTTCTACAGTATAGAAATCTTTATCTCCCTTACACCGTGAAGCAGCCATCTCTAATATATTCAGTATGACTACCACTAAGCTAATATGAATGATGAGTGCTTCGTAACTGTTTCCTTTGCCAAGGATCACGAAACACAGAATTCTCAAGGATATTCAAGTCAGGAATAACAAGTCTGAAAAGAAATTCATAAATATATAGTATACCTCATACTGAAAGAAAGTCATTATATAGATATGTGTGTGTGTGTGTGTATAAATAGATAGATATATAGATAGGGGACACAAACACAAATATTATTGCTTATGAGGAGTTTTTAAATGAATTTACCATATAAATAGCCTAGGTGTCAAAAACGACACCTTGGCCATTTAAGGTAAAACCTCAAATATCAGCTATTCCACTGAATATTTTTTTAAAAATTAGGTCTGTTAAGCATCTTTTTAAAAATTTAATAATTGTCTATAAGACTCAGCATTGAGCCAAAATCAGTTATTCCATACTAATTAGTTGAAAATTTGAAGGTGTCGAAAACGACACCTCGGCCATCATAGTGTTAAAGACTCTAAGACTACAAATCGATTCCTACATTCAATTGCAAATGTTTCTCTATGCTCTTCCTCTAGACGCTTAGTTGTATCAAACCTAGGTATTCTATCTATCTTTCTGTTTGATGCTTTCAGTTTTAATTTTAGTGTGGCAATGAGGACCTGGTGATCACTACCAGTAACGGCACCTCAAGAGTTTCTTACATATTTCAGAGTCCTCCTTCTCTCTTTGTTAATGGCAATGTGAATTATCTGATTTTTGTACTTACCACATGGTGAAGTCCATGTATACTTGTGGATGTTCTTACGTTGGAAAAGAGTACCTCTAATGACAAGATTGTTTGCTGTACAGAAACTTTTGAAATGTGCTCAATGTAAATTTGCAACTTCACTAAGACACTCGACACCCATAACATTCTTTATCCCTTGATTATTTCTTCCAGCTTTAGCATTGGAGTCACCAATCACAATTTTTATATTTCTCACAGGGATTACCTTCTGTAGTTCATAGCATCTAATTTTCCTTTCTTGTGGTAAATCATTTGGTGGGGCATAGCGAACTATATTACTCATATTGCACTGATTTGGTTTGAACTTTTATAGTAACAATCTACTATTTACAGCTATCCACTCGGTTAATGCCTTTTCTGGTCATGATGTCATCATCATTCCTACCCCTTCTCTTCAAGCTCCAACTGATCTTCCTGCGTAAATATATATATTCCCTTGGTCTAAAGTTTCCTTACCAATCCCCTTAAAACGTCTTTCACTTAGGGCTAAGATATCCAAACTATATTCTAAAAATTCACTCTCCACTTGCTGCAACTTCCCAATGTGATTCATGTTTCTAACATTCCAAGCACCCGGCTACGCCTGGGACTAGGGGCCATTCTTTCATCGTCTTTATCCATAACTGACTATATCCATAGAGGATTCATTAGCTAGATACATCAAAGAATAGCCAGTCCCTTGTGATGCGCAGTGCCTATCTAACTCAGACACGTGACCCCCTGCCAGTCCATACTAAATCTAGTAAGATCATATATATATATATATATATATATATAAATATATATATATATATATATATATATACATATATATATATATATTGCATAATAATATATAATTCCCTATGATTTCTTCTTTGTCCACGATGAAGGTACGTGAAAGATTTCTTTTTTAATTAGCGGAACCTATTTTTGATGTGTCATCACTAGGAAGCAATGCCGTTTAGCTTAATCAGGTAAACTTTGTGTCTTATGATTACATTTAAAAAGAAATTGAAGTTCCTCATCCGCTTCCTTTACTAACTAACACATGTCGTTGAAGTAATAACTGTTTGTGTACTTGTGAGATAATCCCTATTATTGATCGAAAAGTTTTTTTTTTTTTTCGTATTAAATGTGACGATTTTTCTAAGACTTGAGAGAAAAAAGTTTACTTTTATATTCTTATTTGAGGCTCGGGATATAATACATATGAAGATAAGTAAATCTTTAAGAGTAATTGTGTTTTTACTTACCAACTGAATGAGATGAGACTATAGTGAAAGGCAAGTTGTGCAAAGCGAGAAGGTCAAAGACCGATTGTGTCAGGTAGGCATGAATGGAAAGGAAGGACGCTTTCATACCCAGTGCAGCAAGAGAAAGGACCGGTAAGGGAGTATACCTTGTTTTAAACAGAATAACCTCTTCTCCATATGCCACAACTTCCCAGATCACTGGCTTTCCATTTTTCTCAGTCCCCTCTCCATCTATATTTTCTGTCTATGTCTGTCTTTTCCTTCCTTTGTTTCTTCATAAACTGGAGTATTCTGAACTTTTCTAACTTCTTTTCCACATCATCAATGAGGTAAAATTCAAGGTGTGTTTTCTGTAATAAAAGGTTTCCACACATCCTAAACATGACATATGATCGGGGGACCCCCACGTTCATGTATCAGACGTTCCTGCTACTCATACACACACACACACACACACACACACACACACGTGGACGCAGGCGCGCGCGTGGACACACTGACATGTGCACTCTCGCACTAAACATACGGTGACATGCGCACTCTCATGATAGACGGTTTCCCTTCTCCACGTTCGTCATATGGTCACCATCATAGTAAAGCTAAGGCAGTTATCTACACCATGAACAGCTACTTTTTAGGGAGAGGTAACAGTGGGAGATAAACCAGGTGTTCACTCCTTACGGCCATTTCTCGCTGTATACAGTACTATAACGATTGTTCCATCAGGATGGCTATTTGTGTACGAATATTTTTACTATGCTTACTTACAGTATAAATAAGGGAAGTATGGGATGAGGGATTTAACTTAACATTTAGTAACAGTTGATATAAAATCTATATTTTCATACTTTTCACATTAGGATAGATAAAAATGTTCTTATGCGCAGGAGTTAAGATTATGAAGCCTTTATTGGTTGGTTTCCTGAAGAAGAAATTGTTTTACCACTCACCGTTTAACAAGGTTATTACGGATCGAATATTATAATATACTATACATTTGTGCAACATCTTGTAGGAGTCCGGCTATTCTAATCTTAATTGCTGTCATGTTTTTTTCATAAGAATTTTCCTTCTATTTTCAAAATAGCAGCAATACTGATTGTATTATACCTATTGTCTTAATGTTTAATGAGCAATTTTGTTCTAATAATCATAACTTTTTTTTTCTCATAAAAACTTATTTATCAAAATTACAAACGATTCAAAAATATCTCCAATATGCACACACGCACACACACATACACACACAAACAACCACATACGCACACACACACACACACACACACACATATAATATATATATATATATATATATACTGTATGTATATTCTTTCTTTTTTCATATTTAGGGATGATTAACGCTGTATTCTTATTATAGGACCTGTCAGGAACATTATATTTTTACATATTGAATAGTAATGTGAAGATGAAATATAATGATTTGTAATTCGAAGATTTCGTTGTATTCTAGAGGAGTTTCTGGATATTTCTCATAACTTACACTACGATGTCAGCCTCCCGACGTGCATAATTGTGTGAGAATCTCTCAAGAATATTTGTGGGACTCAAAGAAAATTCGCGGTGCTTAGATATGAAAACGTGGTGCTGCCTTGAGGCAGACTTTTTTTTTTTATTATTATTATTATTATCGAGCGAATATTGCTCTATTAGAGACATTTCTTAGACACCGTTATTTACTGCTGATATACCAGATTACAATGAAACCTTGGAAGACTAAATAAATATATTATATATAGATTATATCTTATGTATATTATGTTATAGGACCTCTCAGGAACATAATTTTTTCTACATCTTGAAAAATAATGTAAAAATAAAAATATTTTAATGAATTATAATCGAAGATGTTTTATCATAGAACAAGAATTTTTGGATATTTGTTATAACTTATTCTACGATGTAAAGCCCCATGTCATGCATATTGTGTGATAATTAACGACTCTGGATAATGACAAACTGTCACAAGTGAATCATTTCTTTTGGTGAAATCATGAAGAGAAAACTGTGAATGCTGACTGTTTAATAAATTTGAATGAACAGAGGATATGGGACGCCAGGGAGTAACAATGAATGCTACCAATCAACCAAAGTTTGTATCAGACGATGACGATGTTCGACACAGCTTTATTTATGACTGATGAAGACATATTCTATTAATAAACTAGTGTACGCGACCCGTCAGAAATGAACGTTAAATATTTAAATAGTTATGCACACACAAGCACAAGCAACCCCTTTCACCAGGGTATGACTACTCCCTTTCCCTTACTCGACGGACGGGGATAGCTGGCCGTATCCGGTAAGAAATATATACATATATATACATATATACACATACATAAGTACATATATATTTATATTTATATGTAATACATGTAGAAAACTTGTGACGCATATATTAGAAAATGTGTTGCCGCATTTGGGCAGTTCTGATCCGATTATCTCCGAGAGAAAATTTGGTCTTGTGGAGACATTTCGTAGATACTAGCTGTGATACTGCTAAACTCTTTCCATTATTCACTGTCGAAATACTAAAGAGCAATAAAACCTTAAAAAATCAAATATCATCAGAACACTTGCGGATCCCGAGGGGTGGGTGTCTTGCGGGGGTCATGACCGGCCACCTCTTTTTTTAAAACTCTATTATTTAACTTGGGGTTTTCAGAAAAAAAAAGTTGACTGTTAAACTTAGGGCTTTAAATAAAATTTGATTATTAAACTTGCGATTTTAGTTCATAAAAGTATACTGGTGGAAAATATTAATTCTGTTAATTATCCTTATTTTATGGTTCCACTCTTTAATTGGCTTATTTTGTTTCGTAAAGTTTTTCGGATGCCGATATTCTTGCTCAAAAGTCAATAACTGTTTATGATTCAACATTTGAAAGTAAATCTATGTAAGTCACGAGTATTAACGTCAAATCCAATTTATTCACAAATATGTAGACTCGGGTGATTATGAACTGATATCGCCTTCAATGGACATGTACCTTCAGTTTTCTTTATTATTAATACTATTATTATCATTATTATTATTATTATTATTATTATTATTATTATTATTATTATTATTATTATTATTATGACCTCATACACAGCCGTTTAAAGAAAAAATCCCGTTATGTCTTCATTCTCGGCCCATATTTTATTTTAAATCTGAACTCTTAGTGGCTGAGCGCAAGAAAGTTGCTTATTTTGTGATATAAATAGCCCTTTGTTTAAATTCTCTGAATATTTTATCATGCGCAATAAACAAGTGTAAGTGCAACCGCATTACACACACACACACACGCACACACACATTTAATATATATATATATATATATATATACACAACAACACACATATGCATACATATATACACACATATATATATATATATATATATATACATATATGTATATATATATATATATATATATTTGTATATAATATATATATGTGTATATATATATATATATATATGTATAATTATATATATATATATATATATACATATATATATACGTATATATATATATATATATATGTATGTATATATATATATATATATATACTTATATGTATACATATATACATACGTATATATAATATATATATATATACATATATATATAAATATATATATACATATATATATATATATATATATATTTATATATTATGCATATATATACATATATATATATATATATATATATACATACATATATTTTTATATATGTATACATATATATATATATATATATATAATCTTCAGCCGTTGCTAGACTTCTGTAGGGCAAAGTCCTTAACCATGTCCCTCAACTCCTTTCTGTTTATGGTATTTCTATACTAGACTATACTTGCTAATATGATTAGCTCGTAAATCTACTTCCTTCACTTCTTTTGTAATATTTATGGACCTAAACTGTAATTCTTAATGTCCATCTATTATATGTCATTTTCATATGCTCTGCCCAAGGCAATATCTTCTTCTTGCATGTATTTTTATAAAATATACTTTACGTTAGTTTGCTCTCGTATCCTTATTACTCTATTTCTGTCTCTATTGTTCATACTATCATTATTCTTTCCATAGATCTTTGAGTTGTAACTGAACTATGCTCTAAGTCTTTTGTAAGGTTCCAAGCTTCTGATGCTCTAGATATATCTGCGACGACTATCTTATATATATATATATATATATATATATATATATTTGTGAGGGGCGGGGTGGCAAGTGGCATTTTATTTTTCATAACCTTATTCTGTCAACCTAAAGCTCTCCATGCTATTCTTATCCTTATTTTAATTTTGGCCTTACGTCTTTATAAAACAAAAGTACTCATATTCATTTACTATCCTATAGTTTTTTTTCCATAACCTAATTTGTTGTCTCTCAGAATTTCTATTGAATATTAGTTTTACTAATACTAATCTTCCGTCCTACATTCCTACATTTTCCATAAAATTTTTCTGTGTACTTTGCAGAAAAAAGTTAATGTTGAAATTCCTTAATTTTCCCTACCTTAATTCTTAAAAATTTCTTCAAGACACCCTGAGCATAATTCACGAGAGATATGGTCTCCCTGTCTAACACCTTTTTCAATCGGAAGTTACTTTAAAATTATTTAGAGTTAGGACGGTTGTACTTCCCGTATAGGTATCTTCAATAGTTTTGTA
>NC_090728.1:6862971-6872971 GCF_036898095.1 Palaemon carinicauda
ACGTTTGGTAAACTAATCTCCTTTGGGAAGTGGGAAAAGCATGCGCAAACCACCTCCATAAACCCCTCAATATGATATCCTTATATGAAACTTCCGTAATCTCTCTTACAAAATCTGTTGGATATGCTTTTATTGTTATACCACGACTCATGTCCTACAGTAACACCAATTTCACTAAACTGATATATAGTCTGATTTTTATATATAATTTCAGGCGATTTGATTTCCAAATTTTACTAAACCTAGCCGATATCTAAATACCTTTTTTTAAATCTTTCACTAGGCTCTATGTCTAAAGACCCTCTATTGGATATCATAGGTCATAAAACGGATTGTGAGCGAAGCGAAAAATTTATTTTTGTGGGAGATAGCCATGTCGTCCTGATGGAAGTTCCTATAGGGTAGCTTCCTTGGATATATTTGACTACGGTGATATTCCCAGAGAATTTACCTTAAGGTACCCAGAAATCTAACTCCTGGAGCAAATATCCCATATTAAATGAACCAGGGATATCGCGTAATATCAGAGGACGTATTCTTGACACGCCACATAGCAATAGGCACCCCCAACAGTATAACACTTCGAAGGGGTCAAGTGGAAAGAAAACGAAAAACGAGAAAGAATGGAGAGCCGCTCGCAAGGCACCTCTCCTATCTCGCGTCGTATGCGTGCATAGCCCCGCCGACGTCGCCATCTGTATTCCTTGTAGCGATACACGAGGTGCTACAGATACTGTATATAGGGAGGGGTCCTATAGCCCTTTTTAGAGAAAAGGAAGGGCGGGGTCCATCAGGACGACATGGCTATCTCACCCAAAAATAGATTTTTCGCTTCGCTTAAAATCCGTTTTTTGGGCTCAAGCCATGTCGTCCTGATGGAAGTATACCAGAGCATTACTGTATCTGTGGATTCTCAAAACGTGCCGTACTCTCAAGAAGGTATTTCCCGGTCAGACTAAACCTAGAGACCTAAGATGTTACCGTCATACATCTTTTCATCTAACCATAGACTATGTTAGTGCTTCCTGCCTCCTACAGGGAAGAGTCGTACTAGACTCTGGAAAAGTCTCAAAGAGTACATATACCTATATATGAATAACAGACAAGCCAATATAGTGGTCTCACTCTATATTATGTAAAGCAAAGTTTGTAACAGAACCGCTGTGTCGGTATGAAATACCGACAAGCTCCCCGTTCGATTACTGGATTGGACAAAGGTTTATATCCGGGTAGGAGGAAAACTTGTACCTCCGCCACCATCCCTTTAGGGCATGAAGTTCTCCCACTAGGGGAAAGCATAAACCAATGAAAGTTGCTTGCAGAAAGGAACAATCTATTAGAATTATTCATGTTAAAGTATACATAGTTTACGTAATGCTAAACCATTTTCTAATAAAATGACACGGGCGAATGGGACGCAAGGTGCACAAGAACTAGTTTATTGGCAAGCAATAAAAAATAAAAACAGGTTAAACAACAATTATACATATATAAGAGGAGGATAACCAACAAATAAGCATAAGGATCATAGTAAACAGAAAATTGTTTATCTGAAAGAAAAAACATTAGCGCCACTTTTAAATACTGAGGTATTAAAATCATAAAAGTCTGTATTACTATTCAGTCACACTGGCGTTGGAAACGCTTGGCACACGTGTCTGGACTTATGCTAGGTTCACCTTTGATTATGGAACAGTCAATGTGGGCACCTTAGTGTCCTAACACTTAGTCTGTGGAACAGTCCATGACTACACATCCACCCTAGAATTAATCGTCCCAATTAATTTAACTGTTCCTCGCAGAGCTAAACAGCAGGTTTAACGACACTACCCACTGCTACCACAGACCTCTTTAGCTGCTCCACTTGCTTCACATAGTGTCGAAAGAAAACTCTGGAAGACTTCCAGCCAGTGTATGAGCGAAGATGTTCGAAATCCAAGTTATTAAAGAAATTTAAGGATGAGGCAACTTTCCTCGGACCGTGACCTGCAGGTGTACTATCTGGATCCGCTCTGCGAATAGAATAGGTGATTTTCGCCCTTAGTTGTTTCAGAGATAAATTTGAGCCTGATGTTTCTCCCCTGAACAGTTGACCTCCCCTAAAGTCTGAAGTTCTACGAAGATAGACCTTTAGGCATTCCACTGGACATAGAGATGCATCTTCTTTCAGAGGGCAGACTCTCCAGGGACCCCATCTGTTGGTGGGTAGCTTGTTCTTGGCGAGAAACGTTGGATTTGGAAAAAGGTTCAGTTCTCCCCCCTCTAAGAACTAAACATGACCTTCCTCTCGCGAGAGGGCTACTATTTCACTAACCCTAGCTCCCGAAGCGAGTGCAAACAGAAAAATAACTTTTTGGGTCAAATCCTTTAAAGCACACTCCTCATTGTTCAAGAAGCAAAATGAAGAACTTTATCCAGAGACCATGAAATGGGCTTCGGAGGTGCTGATGGTCTGAGCCTAGCACAGGCCTTCGGAGTTTTGTTAAAAATGTCGTTAGAGAGGCATATAAAATGGGTCTTGTCAAGGCAGATTTACACGTTGATATTGTGTTGGCTGCCAAGCCTTGACCATTGAGGTGGATGAAGAACGATAAGCAGAAGTCTGTCCAGATCTTTTGTGGTTTCTTCGCCTTGACAAAGGACACCCAATTCCTTTATGATGACTCATATTGTCTTCTGGAGGATTTGCACTTATATTTCTCTAAAAAGTCTATACTGTCTTTTGAGATCCCGAAACGCTTTCTCGCCGCCAGGGACAGAAAATCATGAGCTGCAGATTTCGGGTTTTCAGTGATGAAGGGCAGACAGTCGACTTCTGAACTCATTGGGTCAAAACTGGATCTGGTAGCGATAGACACTTCAGCCATAGTTCTAATGCCAGAGGGAACCATACGCTGTTCGGCCACTTGTGAGCCACTATTGCCGCTACTCCCTTGAAAGATCTCAGTTTGTCGAGGACCCTCAATAGAAGGTTGTGAGGAGGGAACAGGTAAATCCTGGACCATCTGTTCCAGTCAAGGGACATCGCGTCCACTGCTTCCGATAGAGGATCCTCGTACGGGGACACGTAGAGAGGGAACTTCTTGTTGTCTTTCGTTGCAAAGAGGTCTATCTGCAGTTCCGGGACTTGACTCAAGATGAAGGAGAACGATCCTGCGTCTAGGGACCATTCTGACTCTATCGGTGTGAACCTGGATAGAGCGTCCGCCGTCACGTTGCGGACTTCTTAAAGGTGAACTGCTGACAAGTACCATTTCTTCTTTTCCGCTAGCCGGAAGATGGCCAACATCACTTGGTTGAGTGAAGGTGACCTCGATCCTTGTCGATTCAGGCATCTCACTATCACCTCGCTGTCTAGTACCAACCTTATGTGGATCGAGCGATGAGGGGAGACTTTTTTCAAAGTAAGGAGCACTGCCATGGCTTCCAGAAAGTTTGTGTGAAATTTCTTGAATAGATTGGACCAGGTTCCTTGGGCCTTCGTCCGGTGAGAATGACCTCCCCATCCCTCCTTCGAGGCGTCTGTGTGAAAAGTCATAGAGGGGGGAGGGGGCTGGAGAAGCACCGACTTCTTCAGTTGTATGACTTGGGACCATGGCCTGAGAAGCGTACTTAGACGAGGCGGTACTGGCCTTATCAGATCTCTTCGCACGTTTGATGCATAATTCCTCCAAACTCCGGTTGCATCCTTTAGCTGTGCTCTTAGCACTGGGTCTGTTACTGAGGCAAACTGGAGAGAACCCAGCACTCTCTCCTGTTCACGTCTTGATATTCTTTCGGAATCCAGAAGTCTCTTGACAGAACCTGCTATTTCCTTCCTCTTTTTCGCAGGGATGGAGAGTTGGTGTGACACTAGGTCCCAGTGGATTCCCAGCCACTGGAACTTTTGAGATGGAGAAAGCCGAGCCTTTTTTTTGTTGATCTTGAAGCCTAGATGTTCTAGGAACTGGATCACCTGTAAGGAAGCTTGCAAACACTGTCTTGGATGCTGCCCACACCAGCCAGTCGTCCAGGTAGGCTACTACTTGGATTCCTTTTAGGCGTAATTGTTTGAGAGCTGCGCTCGCAAGTTTCGTGAAGATACTTGGGGCTATGTTTAGCCCAGATGGCATGGCTCTGAAGGTGTAGAGTCCTCGGTGTAGCTTGAATCCTAGGTAGGGGGGGAGTCGACGACTGATTGGAATGTGCCAATAGGCGTCTGACAAGTCTATGGCGACGGTAAATGCCCGCTTGGGCAGTAAGGTCCTTATGTGTCGCGGTGTTAACATCTTGAACTTGCTGTTCACTATAAACTTGTTGAGTGGCGACAAGTCCAGAATGACGCTGAGTTTTTCTGAGTCCTTCTTGGGAACACAAAACAGCCTCCCTTGGAATTTGATGGACTTTACCCTTCGGATTACTCTTTTCTCCAAGAGTTCTCGAATGTACTCTTCCAGAACGGAGGTGGACTGTTGGAAGTATCGTGGGCACGGAGGTGGAGTGCTGTGCCAGCTCCAACCCAGTCCATTCTTGAGTAGGCTGTGGGCCCATGGATCGAAGGTCCAACGATCCCGAAAAAGATGGAGTCTCCCTCCTATCGGTAGCATTTCACTTTGGTTGCTGTTGACCTGAGGCCTTGCCTCCTTGACCGCGACATCCCCTAAATCCCCTTCCCCTTGAGGGGCGTCTACACAAACCTCTGGCTGATCCTCTAGCTCTTGCTCGAAAGGTAGTAGACTGCCTTTTGAACGCTGGGTTAAATGCCAGAGACTGTGTAGTCACGGCTTGGGGTACCCACTGGTACGTGGCCGGGGTTTGTGCCATCATCTGGGGCACCTTGGTCAAAGGAAGTTGTTGCTGCTGCTGTCTGAATGGCTTGGCTGACCGAGTGGGTAGCCTGGGCTTCTTAGTCTTCCTCTTTGGTTGGGGACCCTCATCCGGGGAAGACTTTCTCTTATGAGATAGGCCCCACTTCTGGAGATCGTTTCTATTCTCCGCGGGTGCCTTATCCACTACCTCTTTGACCGCTTAACTATGGAAGAGGTCTTTGCCCCAAATGCAGGAGGAGATTAGTTTCCTTGGCTCGTGCCTCACCGCAGCCGAGGCGAACACGAACTCCCTATAAGCCCTCCTAGCTTTGACGAAGTTGTAAAGGTCCTTCGTCACTGTGGCTAGATGTGTCTTGGCAACTACCATAAACATCTCATGGGCCTTGGGGTCACTTGCCATTGTCTCCAGAGTCGTTTGCAGAGACATTGAGGCAGCAAGTCTTTCTTTTGTCTCAAGCTCCCTACACAAAAGAAAGTCAGACAGCTTCAGGAGATCTTCACCGAACTGACGTCCGGCAATATCGGCCTCCAACTTCCCGACTGAGAAGTTAAGATGGACGTCCTTCCAGTCTTTCTGGTCCATGGGTAAGGTCAAGGATAGGGGTTTACACTCCTCCAAGGAGGGGCATGGCTTACCCGCCTCGACCGCTTTCAACACAGTCGTAAACCCTTTTTGCATAAAGGGAAAGGCTCTAGAAGGAGAGGACACAAAGGAAGGGTGCTTCTTCCTCAAAGCGGGTACCTTTGAGTTTGTGAAGCCACTCTCTTTCATCGAGCTTGACAGTAAGGCTTGAGCTTTAGCATGGTCAAAAACTATAACCTCCTTCGGCCCCGTTTCTTCCTTAGAGGCTGGTTCCTTCCTTAGGCGGACATAGCAGTCCGGATACGACTCCTTGCTGGGCCATAATTCCACCTCCTCAAGGGGGACTGAGCCCAATCTCTCCGAGATGACGATCTTTCCCGTCGTCATAGGCATGTGCTCGGCATACTTCCAAGGGTTGGCATCCGAGCATAAGGGAAGTTCCTTCACGCTGAGCTTCTTTTGGGGCCCACGTGATGCTGCAAGTCTTCGCATCTCCAACTTCATTGCAGCAGCCTTCTCATTATTTTCCTTCTGCATCTGTTAGATCATCCCAACAATGGAAGAAAGGGTCTTTCCCAGATCATCTGGGAGAGCGGACAATGTTGAGGGAACAGGTTCAGGGAACTGAACCGGGGTATCCGACTCCTCGTTGAATTCCTCCTCTTCATTGTCTGGAGCCTGGGTCAGCTCCTCTTCCTGGTCTTCTGCCAGAAGGTCTTTTCAGTGTACTCGGACACCTCCGACATCCTATCGTCCAGTTGGATGTCTTGCAGGGCGTCCGCGACTCCAGCATCCACCGGGATCTGAACCAATGGCATCTCCGCTTGAGGCTGGGGAATCACTGCATCTGCTGATGCCTTGGGGAAAAGGTAAGCCCTCATCTTCTCGCTTGGAAGATAGGGGCCAGAAGTGTTCTTCTGGAAGCCCCTTACCCAGGTTCGAAGCTTCTCCCTTGCTGCGTCCCTTGACTCCGGTGTCTTAGGGGTGTCAAACGCCTCGGTAATCAGGTTTGTGCAAATGGTACATACCTGCGGGTCCCAATACCGGAGATCACCTTTGGAGACTGCGCATGCTGCGTGCCTCCTACACAAGTCATATCCGCAGAAGTTCTTGCTGCGGACGTTGCAGAATAAACTCCCACACTTCGGATGATCCTCCTGTAAAGAGAAGAAAATTCCATGAGTATCAAGTGAACCACATATCACTGGATAACTAATGTTAAGTATACATAGCTTAAAGTAACTAAGCTAGAAAGGAAAGAAGGAAAGACACACACTTGTATTTCCTGCCCAGTCAATTGCTGTAACCTTCCAGATAATAAAATTTCATGGTTATTCTATACTAGAGTAACCAATAAGGAATTTCCAGAGGAAAATAGGTGTAGCTCACACCAAAATAAGTAATTTCAAAATACTGGATAGTAGAAAAGAAAGAACTCACTGACTTTATCTGTATGGTTTCACCAAAAGGCTGTACAAGACAACACAAGAGTGTTAGAAAAACTTAGTGTTGTAATATATTCTATACTATAGTTTTCTCCATGCAGTATATCCTATACTGAAAAACACTGGCTACAGTATATAAAATAATGTGCCGGCCGGCACGTACCTTAAATTAGTTCCAAAGTATACTACTTTTAGACTGTTAGGTCGAAGAGCGTTGGTTCAAATATGTGTTCCGGCGGGCAGCGGCTGCCGGCCGGCAACTAAAAATGATAGTACCCCGTCTGCCGGCCGCTAATCGTAGCGGCCGGCAGAACTATGGTGTGCTTCTATTGCCGGCCGGCAAGGGTATACTACCAATGCCAGCCAGCAGCAAAAAGAACCAGAGAACTTCCAACTGCCTGGCTGCAAGCCACTCAGGCCGGCAGCCGGGCTAGGGTACAAACACTAGAAGAGAAACAGGATGGATGCCGGGATAAGAGACGGCACTGCCTCATAGCCTGGCAACCAGAAAGAGTGCACATAAGGAAGGGGATAATATAAATTCAGGCTTCCGTTGTCCTATGCCGTCTGGCTCTACAGACATACATGGATGAGAGACCAAGAGAGGTCTGGGGAACACTCTAAAGAAGGCCTTTGCCGGCCGGCATGGGACTGAGTCAACTCCACATCCTAACCTATGCTAGGTACAGATGTAGAATGACAGATAGAGATGTAATGGCTAGGCCATCACTAAGGAAAGAGGGGGAAGGGGGAAAGAGGGTCCTGCAAACCCTGCTTTAGTAAAGAATCACCCCACAGCCAAGAAAGCTCATCTTAGCCTAGGGGAATCCTAGGAGGGAGGCCGGCAGTACTTGCCATCTCCCTCGGAACTAAAGCAAGGTTGGTGTTGTTTTTCACAGGAAAGAAGGATCTCATCCTTCACACCGAGAACAACCACACTGGACTAGTCTGCTAGATCACAAAAAGAAGGAATCATCTCGTACAGAAACCTTCAAAAGTGGTCTAAGGAGGCTAAGCCTCCTGTGTCTGCTCTAGACCTAGCAAAGGAATCTCATTCTCTATGCTACAAAGAAACAGACCCAGACTAAAAACTCTGATGTCCTGCCCCCTCTTGAAGCCAGACCTATTGGAAACAGGAAAGAACAGAAACACCCTAATATAGTTATATCTAAATGTTAATTCAGATAAACAATTAGGATTAAGCCCAAGGCTCAAACAGAGGGAAAAGGGATTGCACATATTCTCCGAGGAGAAGAGAGCAACCGGGGAGTGTGAAAAAGTATACTAAGGCCCCATAGGCAACTAGCCTAGGCGCGAAGAAAATCGATTACCTAAATCACCGAAACTCACTCATATACTATCTTGGAAGAAATATCAACAATATCTTATATGTATAAAACTGCCTAAAGCTTCAATAAAATTTTAAAACTCGGAAATCTGAATATCATGCATGAAAGTACTAGGGCCAAACGTCTAGGCTACAAAGCCTAGCGTAGGCCAGGATCGGTAAATCATTCGCCGAAACGTAAATACTAATAGCATCATATAAAGAATTTCTATGTAGAGCTAAATAGCTAAAATTATTGAAGCATAACGGCCGGGAACGTCGCTCTGGCTAACTAAATGACTCATGCATGGCGAGCGACAGCGTCCAAGACGCCTCCGGTAGGCAACAGCTCTTGTAACGAAAATATCGCTATCGAACTTATCAGAGGCAGAAGAGGTTGGAGAAAGCATCATAAGGTTGAAAATAATCCAAGATAAGCGAGTAACACAGGGAAAACACCGAGTTGTTGAGCTAAGCAAAAAGGAAGACAGATGGTAGCGGCGGCGGCGCTATGCACACATACAAAGCGATATAGGAGAGGTGCCTTGCGAGCGGCTCTCCTTTCTTTATCGTTTTTCGTTTTCTTGCCACTTGACCCCTTCGAAGTGTTAATTCTGTTCGGGGTGCAGATTGCTATGTGGCATGTCAAGAATACGTCCTCTGATATTACGCGATATTCCTGGTTCATTTAATATGGGATATTCGCTCCAGGAGTTAGAATTCTGGGTACCTTAAGGTAAATTCTCTGGAAATATCACCGTATTCAAATATACCAAAGGAAGCTACCTTATAGGAACTTCCATCAGGATGGCATGGCTTGAGCCCAAAAATACTTAAGTGACTCTACCTCATTCATCCTTTTTCTTTCCAAAGATACTTCATCTTCCATTGCATACCCCGTTTTCATCATCTCTGTCTTTTTTCTATTCATCTTTAGGCCACCCTCATGTGATATTTAATGGATTCTGGTAAGCAGGGTTAACATGTCATATGGAGTTCTGATAATAAGGACAGCATAATCAGCATACTCTAGTTGTACTAATTTCATATTACCAATCCTTTTTATCCTTCTCCACCATCTCTGACTGCTCTACGCATTACAAAATTCATGAGTAGGATGAACAACATAGGTGATAACATGTACCCTCTGAGTACTCTGCTCTTCACTGGAGATCCATTTGATAAAACTCAATTATTATTAACTTTGCACATGATATGCTCCTGAACAACCTTAATCAAATTCACCTATTTAAGAGGAACTACATAACAATGCAGGAATCTTCAAAAAATTGTCCGGTGCACTCTATCAAAATCTTTTCATAATCGACAAACACAATAAAAAGGGGATTTCTATAGTCTACGCATTGTTGTACATGTTTGAAAATTAACATTTGGTCAGTACAACTTCTATTTTTTTTAAATTCTCTTTGTTCATCTCTCAGCTTTTCGTCAATCTTTCTCTATAGCTTCTTTAGAATACGCCTACTATATATTTTCATAACAACTGACGTAATCGTGATTCACGTCTCCTTTTTTTTTTTTTCATCAACACTCCCAACTCCCATTCATCAGGTTTTGTCTTATCACCCTAAATTCTATATTAATCTAGTAAATAGTATAGGGGTCACTTCATTTTCAGCCAGTAGCATCTCAGCAATTATTCCACCGTACTCAGGGACTTTCCATTTCTTAAGTTTTTTATGATTGCCTCGACTTCTAACATACTGAATTCATTCATGGACACATCCGGCTCTTTCTCAGCTCCAGTATATCAATCAAATTATTCCCTTCCTATCTCCTATTCATAGCCTCACTAAAGTGTTCCATCCAACGTTTT
>NC_090728.1:6877971-6887971 GCF_036898095.1 Palaemon carinicauda
GTGTGTGTAAATATGTATATATCCATGAATGTAAATGTATATAAATATATATATATATATATATATGTGTGTGTGTATATATATATATATATATATGTGTGTGTGTGTGTGTGTGTGCGCGCGTGTGTGTGCGTGTGAGTGTGTGTATGCGTTTGTGTGCATGTGTGTGTTTTTATGTGTGTCTACATACGTTGGTAACATTTTTGTTAATGAAGAAGTGATAGAGGAAGGGACTAGTGATAACACATAAATATTATTCTTGTTTGATTATGAGTAGAAAAACTGCACGCAAAAGTAGACAGAGTTTCTCTATCGATGAAATACTAGAATAATATATGGGGGTGATGATAGTAAAATCTCAAAAGATATGTAGCCGGGTGTGATGGATATGATTGACATGCCAGGCAAGACGTGCTCTGGAAAAAATATGAAAATTACCATTGATAGAAATAATTAAAAATGGCCCATGTGAAAAATCATATTAATAACTAGTACACAGAGAATTGATGATAGTTTGAATACGTTTGAAATAAAGTATCCCAAGCATTTTTTTTAATGATTTTAGTAGCACTCTTTCTTTCACGGACTGAAGCCCCCCAAAAAGAGTGAAAATATCCCTTATTAAAGATAAAGTTTTACTCACCATTTTAAAATATTTAATATACGTATTAATTATCTCAATATAACTTTGTTCCATGGTTTTTAATCAAATTCTTTCTAATCAAAAATAGGAATATATCAATCGATGCCTTTGGCTGTTGGTTTCTTTGGCTTATGAGAATATTCATATTCTTCTATAAAGATAACCTATCTTCCGTCTTTTCTCAATTTTAATTAAGAAAGGCTTGCAAGAATTCGAACTTTTAATATACTTCATTGGCTCATATCATGAAATATGTATTATTTTGTTACCAAAGGAGTAAACCTAATTTTTTTTCTTAAACTAGGTATAAATAATTTGGCGTGAATAGGCTTTTAGAGATTTGGAAATAGATTTAAAATCCTATTAATGCTTTATATTGAAGTTTCAGTGTTATGCAAATCTTACAAATTGTGCGGGATATATACTTTCTAAGATAATTATCCAGTGTTAGAGTTTTCTATGAAATGACATTTAACTCCCATAACTCTCTCTCTCTCTCTCTCTCTCTCTCTCTCTCTCTCTCTCTCTCTCATAAGTATGCAATTGCATCCAAAAATAAAAATATCCCCCACACTACGTGGGGAGAAGGGAAAATATATTAGTGACTCCAAAAAATCCAGGTTAGAAGTTGAACATAAAGGGACGAATCGAGAAAAATCTGATTCTCTACTTTTACTGGGAACCCTAACGCCTTTTTGTTCGATCAAGCCCTCCATTGAAATGGGAATGTCTTTCTAACGATTATTGTTATAGGTCGTTGCTATTATTTGCCTGTGCTCAATTTTCATATGGTCCCATCATACACAACTGGTTATCAACTGAGATTATTTCCAGGATAAAATTAGATCTTGTTTTTTATAGTATTTAAATTAGATGCATTTCAAAATCAGAGAATATTTTGTTGCCAGTGAACGTTTTGCTGTTCCGATACATCATAACGAAGTATAATATGGCGGGCGTAAATAGGAAGGAAATATACGATTACCTCTATGCTCCTTTTCCATTTCCTATCAAACGTTTTCAATTAGCATCAGCCATATTTAGAAAGCCAGTTTTATTATCGTTTGCACGTTATTCTTCAGTAATCATTTATCTGGCCAAATAAACTAGATACTTTTCTCTTGCCTTTTTACATGCTAATACAGTTCTCATAAATTGGTGGCCATGATCACGGGTTTATGTTGTTGAATTCTATTTCTTAAAGCCATTTTGCATTTTATAAAATATAATTTGCTAAGATATGATCATATTACGATTGAGTAGGATTTACATCGAAATGAAATTTTTATTTTATATTAAGACATAAATGCCACTATTCATTGTTTATTTTCCTTTCAAATTATTGTTTTAAGAATCTTCAAGTTTTGATCAAATACAGAAAATAAGCTATCTATTCTAAAATCAATAAATCATTCTTCAACATTATATATTCATAGTACGATAAAAAAAAAAAAAAAAACATGTAATCGACAATATTCATATTGAAAACGAATCGATTTTGGATGTGTAACTCGAAAACGCTATTTTTTGTTCTTCTTTTTTGAATCAAGGATGAGCGGAGTACTCCCATTTAGTGGGGGTATAATCGTGCTATTTCCCATATGAATTTTCCATTTCTAAGCAATTTTCTACATTCATATTCGATTATTTTCTATTTTCAACAGATCCCTTTATTAATGATAAAACTGATCATCTTATATTTTTTTTTCTTTACAAATTATGTAGTAAAGTTTTTACACTTCAATCAATCAAATATTTAGCCCTAAGTTTCATATTTTATCCAGAAAAATAATTAATATTGAAATCATAATGAATTTTTTTCTTCTCATAATGCATCCCTATATTACTCAAAGGATTTACCATTGATAATTTTGTGCTTCACTGATAGGCCAATTGTGCTATATTATTAGAAAAATTTCCTAATCGCCATACCTATAGAAAAAGGAAAAATTTACATATGTGCTAGGTCTTACCCTGCTTTGTTTTTGTAACACAATTTCATCATTATCCAAGTCTCAAAATAACCCTCTGTAGTGAAAAGAAATTTTTATATTCTACTTGTATAGAGAAGACCATGGTGCTACTTAATTGATAATTTCTTTTTACCATCACCGGAACTATCTGTATATGCATTACTACAATTTTTGCAATTCAGTATATTTTCTCCTAAGCCTCATTCCTTGACACACATCTATGCTTATCAGTAAACCCAGAAACATTGAGTAATCTTTTCAGCTGTTAGAAATTACAGCTTTCCATGACTTTCATATGTGTAATAATATACTGTAGTACCTATCTACCCTACTCATGAATCTTGGTATTATTTAGTGTCGATTCCCAAACTCTCCTCAATATTATTTGGTTGCGCTCAGTAATCTGCGACAGAAATAATCACATTACTTTTGTAAATGGGGTATTTTAATTTTCACTTGCTATTCTTGCTCATGAACTTGAAACAAATAGATTTTTCTTTCTAACCATTTTGTTTTGCACGAAGTCTATCTTGAAATAGGCTATAAGCTTTTTCTTCGTCATATAAATTAGCCTTTTTTGTAAAAATAGGTGCAATACGCAATATTCTTTCAAAAAAATCACCCAAGCTAATTGTGGTAAGTTATTCTTTAATATTTGATTTCATAAAAAACGCTTATTGACCCAACGACCAACTGTGCATATGAAGCAAATCTAGGTTTCTTTACAAAAAAAAAAAAAAAAAAAAAAAAAAAAAAAAAAAAAACATGTTTACGTTGCCATTTCTATGAAGCTTTGGAGTTGATACTAGGAATGCCCCCAAGTCTGCATTCATGAACTTCATAGAATGGCCGCTCCAAATGCTTTTGAGGATCTTGCCTGGATTATATTTTGGGGATGTTGTATGAGATATGCGGATCTTAATTGGATTTTCAGGTTCGTGGATTTTGACTGTCTTAAAACGATAATCCTGTCTTTCTTTACCAGCCACCTTACGAACACCATCTTATTACAGCCATATCTCTTTATTTTTTATTTTTATTTTTTTTTAGTCATCAAGTTGTTTGCCCCCTTTTACCATTGTCTCTGATGTATCCTTTACTGTTTAGTGTTTTTCAGTCTGGTTAAATCATTCAAAATGACCTAATTTTCTGTCATTCAATTTTCTTCAGGATATTCCAATGGCTCCCTTCTAGCTTCTCAAACATTTATTTTCTGAACCATACAGGACCAGCCGTTGTTTTTTCCAAGAGTTTCACAGGATTGTTGACAATAGCATTGGGGTAAATTCCCACTTCTATCCATTTAACATTTAGAGTTGGCCATTGAGTTACTTCATATCATCCTTCGTTGCTCCAGGGTGGGGCACTTCATGCACTGGGAATCAAACTTCGTGTTTAGATGAGTTTTTTAGTCTGATCACAGTTAAACATGCTTGGTTTACATACTGTTTCTGATGTTTTCTTACACAAATGACCTAAGCATTGTTTACCACTTTGGGATTAGTCCTAGAGTTTTTATTTGAATTTTAATCCCGCTAGTCTATACCTAGATGATGCAGACTTCCTCTTTTCCGTTTTCCATATGATGTATTTTGAAACAAAATCCTTCTTGTATGTAATTTATAGTGGATTATAGTGTTAGAATAGTGTTTAATACCCTAAGAAAACATCTTCCATGTATTCCATATAATCCTTGATGTTTAACAGAAAAACAATAAAGGAAAGATGAAAAAGGTGACTTTGTTAAATCTATTACGTCAACAGATAATTTTTCTACTAACATCTAATATCCACTAGATTCTAGTATAACACTAAAAAAAATTAAAACAAATCCAGTTATATATAAAAATTTACCAAGTAAATATCTCAAATCAAGAATAAAAACCATGGAGTCCCAAAATGCCAGCTCCTCTGGTTCCAATGCGTCCAATTTGTCTTATAGAATTCTATTCTTCTGAAAAATGAAAATTCTCTTAAAGGAGCTAGGAGTGAATGCTGTAGCAGTATTATGCTCACTGATTTAGCAGCCCAAATCCTCATATTGCCATTTTATAGGTGGAGGACTCTTGCCAGATGAGGTCAATTAAAGGTGGTGTATGGCCCGTTGTTGTGGTAGGTTTGACATTTTATCCACAGAATCACCGTCATCTGCCAAAAACAGCTTATATTGTTAAACTTGCATATATGAGCTTCACAAGATATCAATTCCATGGATATCCTGGGGCCAAATGATTTCTTACTTTTAGAACATCTTCTATGTTGGAACGGCTAAAGAATGTCAGTGGTATGTTCTTTAAATGCGCCACTAGTTTTACTCCATTAGGGATTTCCTTTTGAGGAACATATGCTTCTTGCGTAGTAAATTGTAAATTGTTTTCCCGCAGCATTTCTCGGTTCACGTTTGCTAATCCAGTATTTCTCTCTTACTCTTGTATGACGCATCCCACATCCAAGATGTGGCACAATTAAAAGAAACCTAAGGGTTACTGTCTCATTCTTCCTTCAACTCTAAAATAATTTGAGGATTTAAAATTTTCAGGCTTCATCAATTGTTTTTTAATGAATCTTTTAGATTTTAGTTCATTATATTCTCGTTTTCAATTTAGTCATTTCCACTTACCTCTAGGTACACTTTGCCCTTTATAGGTTAAGACAAATTAATTTTTGTCTGTGATGACTTTATCTTCTTGGTAGGCTGTATGATGGTATTGCTCATAAACCGATCATCATAGATGACAATCTTTTAAGTCACCATTGGCATTTTCCAGACTCCATTTTCATGTACGACTCAGAAATAACAGTAGGAAAGATCATAATGTTAGCAAGAACAACACATTTAACCGGAATTCCAGCTTGAAAAGTTTTGTCTTTATAAATAATTCGTTGGCTAATAATTCTACCGTCTATAATGTTTTATGCAACATCTCTATTATGACAATATTATATAAAAAAAAAAAACTGTACCTTAAATACAATTCCTGGGTGAGAAAGAAGAAATCTCAAAATTTTTGAATGACTACCAAAAATCAAAGAGGTTTATGTTATTAACTGGCTCCAAATAAGACTCAAAGGTAAAAAAAATAAATAAATAAGTAAATAAAAAAAAATTCAGACAGATCCAAGATTGAATTCTTTGCACACCCATTTCCCCTTTCTTTAGTCCTCCAATCCATTACAATGTAATCCTAAGACCGAACTAGATTCGCTGATTAATAAAAACATACTAAAATATACGTAGAATCTGATATATATTTCTCAAGATGAAAATTAATTAGCATATATTTCTAAAGGGAAATAATAAAAAATAGGGAAGACTGTTGGAAGAAGCATTAAATTATGTATCACCAACTTTTTCGCTGAAATGTTTTTTCATTATTGATAATTCCTCACCAAGCACCTAATCATTGTATTTGCTACGTGGTTGATCATGCAATTAATTACACTCTCATGTTCTTGATTCCAATAAGATTTATTTTCTTTGTTTTTTTATAGTATTTTACTCTCCCCATCAAGGTTCCCCGTTCAGTTTCTGTGTGCTTTCTTTGCCACTATCAATTTGTTTTCCGAGAGTGTTAGTCTTTCCATTTTCGATGTGTCTATTTGCTTTATCTATTCGTTTTCTTCATTATTTTCTCGATTTATCCAAAGATACACCACCCAATTGACCTTTTATCCCTTAATCACCTTGAAGTATTTTATTCTTTCATTCTAGGTTCATACAACCTCCTCTCTTATTTTATTTTTCTTTTTTTGTTAGTAACTCCTCCCAGAAGGTTATATTTTCAAATCTGTTTAATTTTTTATTTATTTATCTATTTATTCATCTGTTTATTTATTTATTTATTCATTCTTTTGTCTGTGTCCGTGGAAAAGATTAGAGCAAAACTACTTAACGAATTTTGACATAAGAATCACCACAGATACATCTTAGGACATTGAAGACCACATTAAATTTTGGGGTGATCGGGATCAGGATCCAGATTCTAGACCTGGATTTGCATTATTCACCATTTTAGAGATCAGGTCAAAGCAAATGGACGGAATTTGAAAACATTTCCACCACATATAGATCTTAGGCCATGGACGTCTTCTTTAACTTTTGGAGATAATTCAGAACCGGATCCGGATTCTAGATCCAGATTTGCATTATTCACAATTTTAAAGATCACGTCAAAACAAATTGACACATTGGACCTACACCAAATTGTAACATTGGATGCATATTGTGCATTGGAAGATACAGTGAAATATTGGAGGTGATACGGATCAATATCACGATTCTGATTTAAAACATTGTACTTTTCACCATCTACTGTATAGTCAGCATATGAAAAGTAGGAGGCGATGTCCACAGACTTTAGTTAAATGTTGGCCATGTTCATAGGCGGAAGTCTGATATCTCTGCTTCAGTTATAAAAGTATTTATGTTTTTGGTTGTGTGTGTGTCTGTGTGTATGTTTTGTTTATGTGAAGGAAGGTATGCTTGTTGTATTTATTGTACATTATATACGGATCCTTCAGTGTGTATTTTAATAATATATCTACCTTCTAAAACGCTCCTTTATAATCTCTTTTGATTCGCTCTCCTAATATCTTTTTATCCATGTTTAAAAGTGCAATTATTTTTTTCTTAATTATGTTGCCTGTGTATCTGCTATTTGTTAACATTCCCCTCAAAAATTTCTGTTCCATGATTGGTACGATAAAACAAAGGAAGAAATACCAAATGTCCTTCCAGGTTTTAGTTGACTAAGCCAGTAGACCTCTTGGACTTATGAAACCACAGTGCTTTTTTTTTTAGTGCATAAAGACAGTAATGTTCTCTTCTCTAAAGGTAACTTCTAAAATGCTATTTGAACGAGGGACCCCGAACTACATGTCTAAAAATTTTCCTACTTATCTAAATATTATGATTTAAATTTTTCGTTCAGTTTCTTACTTTTACACATTCTTCACCAGCTTCACATCTTTCATTTTATCCCAGTTAGACCTTACTATGCCTCTGTTCATTACTGGTAGCATTTTAATTTGTTTTTCTTATAAACTGTAAAGTTACATCTCTCCTTTTCAAATATTCTCGGTACTCATATGGTATGGAAAAATTTCTCTGCTTTTGTCTTATCCTCACTATCCTCCACAATTTACTTTTATAAAATTACCCTAATTTACCAATATTACTGACATTTAAAAGTTTGCTTCAGTAGACACGACAAAAATGTTAATTGAAGACGCCAAATCTAAAAAGTGATATAACGGGTAAACTAAAATAAGAATAGTCCTCCAATATGAATAAACAAAGCTAAGAAGTTTATAGAAACCTATAATTGTTTGAGGACTGAAAGTATGACATTTTACTTTATATCCGAATTGATTTTCATCTTGAAAGATTATATTTGCCATACATGAAAGTTGCAGCACATAATCACATTTGGCAAGATCTTTATATATATATATATATATATATATATATATATATAAAATATTATTTGTTAGAAGACAGTGAGAAGTTCATGATGAACGATAGCTTGTAGTAGTATGAATATACTAGGACATACCGGATGGCCAAATTGGGATGGGATTGTTTCAAACTATCCGTGGTTACATAAGTTTCAATGTGTGTTAATATGGCCCTGAATCAGAAGCAAAAATAATCATATTCTGGATGAAACCTCCGCATTTGATTATATTTAGGATGATATCAGTAGAAATGTAATTTGTCGGTTCGGAAAATGCGTTGCTTTAAAAAAAAAAAATTCTGTTCATTGTCATTGTTTATGTCTTTTTGGTCCGTTGTGTTTCATGATTTTGCAGAACATTTCTTTCCATCAACCTTTGTCTCTTTTCCTGCGTCTGATTATTAAACAACCAATATCAAAATAAATACAAACATAACTTCTTCGTATAATCCCTCATGATGTTCTTGGTGCATTATTTCTTAAATTTTTTATTTGATATAATTTAAAGATAACTTTTGTGTTTTCTTTTAAATTAGCCAGTCATTTTGTAACAAGTACATGATATGATATGTATTAACAAATAACCTTCCTTCCAAACAAGGAATATTCTCTCTCTCTCTCTCTCTCTCTCTCTCTCTCTCTCTCTCTATATACATATATCATATCATCTGTATAATATATATATATATATATATCTATATCTGTATAATATATATATATATATATATCTATATCTGTATATATATATATATATATATATATATATATATATATATATATATATATATATATATATATATATATATATGTATATATATATATATATATATATATATATATATATATATATGTATATATATATATATATGTATATATATATATATATATATATATATATATATTACATATATATATATATATATATTATATTATATATATATATATATTATATATATATATATATATATATTATATATATATATATATATATATATATATATATATATATATATATATATATATATATATATATATATATATATATATGTATATATATATATATATATATAAACCTGTGTGTGTGCACGTGTATGTGTGTGTACATAATAGGAGGCCTTTTCACAATCTCTAAGCGCATATCTCATGCATAATTTGATGTTAGCAAAATTCACAGTGTATTTTGACTACATACTAAAAGCATAGGTATTCAACAAAAGACCTTGCCCGATATGTATGAATGCAGAGTCTCCCCTGTTTCTAGTTGGTATGCTTTTGAATATTGACAAACCAAGCATGTTTTTACTGCACTATATATTCACTAGTTTCGTGCAACGTTCATCATTACTTTTTCTCTTTCATGGTAATCCATATTAACGATAAAAACTCTGCTTTTTGTGGTTTTATGCTTATGTTAATTACAAATGATCTTATGCTCTGATATCTATCTTTATTATATATAAATTGTGTCTAAATACTATCCTCAGTTTATGAAATAAGTCTCGAAATAGTTGAGCATTCCGTCTCCTACCTAGTCGGAATGGGAGAGCATTAATGAGACTAAACAATGTTACGTTGTGCGTGCATAATCTTCACCACAAACAGTACATTACTTTGAGCGACAGAGTAGTTAGGGGTATTTATTATCATTTAATATAATTTAATATTAGTTGCATTTTTTTTCTTTATTAAATATTATCTTAATCATTTACTTTATTCTATTTTATATTGGGCCCTGCAATAGCACTGCCCATATATAAAAGCTTATAATGTTTAAGAAAATAGGAAAAATCACCTGAATGCAAAAACAGATGCTTCAAGTTTACATTATTATTAAATCAACATAGTGTTATGTATGAAAAGAAAAGAAAAAACAAATCATAAATGATGAGTTACTTTCCAGTCTACACCAAACACACACTATTTTTTTA
>NC_090728.1:6897971-6905471 GCF_036898095.1 Palaemon carinicauda
TCTAGCCGATGTTCGATGCATCAATAGGCGTAGATGATATATATATATATAATATATATATATATATACAATATAATTTTCATTAGGGAATAACCTCAAATATACAACACAGCACAGCAATCCCATTACGAGTATATATACAGGCAATTAGTATTTTCATGACGATGAATCAAAAGTAGGGGACAGTCACATTCCCATAAATTTGACAGTCGTATATATTGATTGTCAGTCAAAATGATTATCATGGCTCTCTATATTATAGCAAATAGTGTAACTGGTTCGTTATGCCTTTGCATCGCCCCACCCAAGGTACTACATTTATCGTGTAAATCATGAACGCTACAAAGGCTTTGCTCTATTGTCTAACATTCTTCTTCTCCATGGTATTGCTTATACAAAATTTATATAGCTTCGTTATCTCTATAGTTACTGCAATGAAATATATTAGACCTATTTGACCTATAGAAGAAGAAGAAAAAGAACAAGAAGAAGTTCACGAAGAACAAGAAGAAAAGTGGACAGTGTCGAACAAAGGTCTACGAAAACCAAGCACCCAATTCACTGTTTAGTCTCACAAAGGCCTCCTGTAGGGTAATGAACGTCTTCATTTGTCCTTCGCTGTTTTGTTACGTTTTTTTTTTTTTTTTTTTTTTTTTTTTTGCACCCTGGTCTCACCACTAGTAGCTGATTGAAAGTAACATGGTGACATGATAGATATACAGCTGGAGAGAGAGAGAGAGAGAGAGAGAGAGAGAGAGAGAGAGAGAGAGAGAGAGAGAGAGAAAGCGGTGGGGGCGGGGCGGGGGGGAGTGTGGGCGATTAGCCGATCGCAAAGTAATGTAGTCCGTCTTTATAAACTGATTAATGTTCTAAATAATCGAGATACTGGTATGGAGTTTTGCTTATGATGAGCAATAGTCAACAACATCAACGAATAATACTACAATTATTTTCTCCTTACTATTTTCAAGCACATGCTGATTATTTAGATATCAACCTTGTTGTTTGTTAGAGAAAATGGATTTTGTTTATAAAATAGCTATAATCGGAAATTATAGAATTCTCACTCGTGAATCTTTTTTTGTTTTATAAACATTTAATTTGTCTTTAAGTTGTACGTGAGATACAATAAGTTTCTTTTGCAGCATATGTTATGTATACCTTTGAGCAATATTCAATCCATTAAGAACATTAATTTGTATTCTTTGGAATATTATACATTGAAATTATAAATACCTGAACATTTTAAGAATGTTATAAATCTTAGAATGCTACTAAACAATGACGTTGAGCTGTATTCTTTTCATGTGGCCATTTTAAACATTATTATTTCGATGCTAAAGCTCAAGTGAATTAAGTGTATGAAGTCTTTAGTTAAATAAGAATGTGCAATTTACATAACAAAACTTTGTCGAATCATGATCACCCGATGTAATATTATCAATGCGTTATTAACGTCGAAATTTAAATTGAATGTATGGTGCTGATAGGTAATTAAAAACACATCATTATGAAATTCCGAAATATAAAAAAGAGAATTCATTTACCAGTGCTGTTACTGGCAATATCATTTGTCACAAAACATGCAATTATCTGTTGTTTACTACTGTAAATTATTTTTCTTGTAATTATTTATGACATCCTATGAAATTGGCCTTTATCTAAAAAGAGAGTTATCCGGAGCAATATATTACTCAGACTATGCTGTTTTTCATTTTGGCGTCATTTAATTTCTTGACATCATAAACTTTTTCATAAAGATAAGTTACAAATGTCTAAAATGGCCACGTATTTTTAGCCTTTCTAAGGTCGAGTTAATAAAAAGGAAAAGTTTTCTCGTTTTCCAAAATCAAAGGGACGTTTAATAAATATTTTAACAGTACTTTGCATGTCTCTGGATGGTGAATATTTACCGGTTAGACAGAAATGATGATATAGCAATACATTAATTTTTAGAGTATAGGTATGTAAGTGCCCTTTTCTTATTCAGAATTATCTATTATTATAATATAAAAGAATCAAGGAATATATAAAATTCCGGAAGAAATTATTGATGAAATATTTACAATGAAGAAATCTTTACGAAAGTCTTCGAAGGAAGATTCAACATTGATAACCCACACTAAATTCGTTCGAACCACACTTACGGTTGAAGAAAACATATAATTCTCCAATGAATTGATATTTATCAATATTTTCTTTTCCACAATTATTCTGCTGCCATCCTTTCATGTTCATTTTTTCATTGACCAAAAACCTGTACAACGAAAATCATGCAAATCTAATTCTTAGATGATTTATTTTGATATCGAAATATCTCTTAGAGTTCTCCAATTACCTTTGAAATTTGCTCTCCTATTTGAAGTTTTTCTTTGGTGTGTTCTAGTTTTGAAGAAAACTTAAACCACAACACTAATATAATTAGTGTTCCTCCCTTGACTCCTATAATGAGCCCTATTTTTTTCATTAGTAAGATATACTTCCAGCTTAATTCATAACTACCAATTTGGACGCTCTTCTGTTGAATTTAATTACTTTAATTGTAGATATCTGCGGAAAACACACATACTAGACGTAATTTTCCTGTTGGAAGAATATATCTAGAACTTATTCATTTTGTGGTCACGGGTATGCATGAGTATGTGGAAAAAACGGAAATCTGTTTTTCGTAGTGGTAGCGCTTTGATATTGCGATTATTTTATTGTTATTTTTTTTTTTCAGCAGTAGGTTGTGACATTCGATGGAAAATTTTAGTCGAAAAAATAATCGTGAAGACTATTTACTATGGGTCATTGACTAGAATCCCCATTCACATTTCCTCCGATTTATGAGATGATCGTAGATACAGATAGTAAATAAGAAACCACCATGGTATGGAAAAGATTAATTTTGGTTCTTGTAAGAACACATCTAGCACAGACAAGTGAGAGTTTTTTATGAGCTAAAAATATTATAATTTATCTCTCGTAAAAGGTTATGTGTTTGTTGAATTCATCTTTATAAATGAGTGTAGAACGTGCCACACGCATATTACGCACTTATTATTTGTTTTATTTTTTTTTATTTATTTTTTTTTTTTTTGGCATATTGTTGTTATCACCCTCCCTTTACACAGATAACTTGTTTCTGCTTGTATGTGCTCGTATATATTTCGTTATGTATTTTTTTCCCTTCTTTCACAGAAACTTCTGTTATCAAAACTTGCTGACTGCTGAAATAAAGTTCGTTGCAATTCCGCTGTCTCTCAGTTACCACCTAACTGGTGCATCCGCACAAGGCTTAGCCATCCATTCCCTCTTTGGGCTTTATATATACCTATATATATATATATATATATATATATATATATATATATATATATATATATATATGTATATATATATATATATATATACATATATATATATATATATATACACATATATATATATATATATATATATATATATATATATATATATATATATATATATATATATATAAATATATATATATATATATATATATATATATATATATATATATATATATATATATATATATATATATATATATATGTATATATATACGTATTGTATATATATATATATATATATATATATATATATATATATATATGTATATATATATATATATATATATATATATATATATATATACACACACACACACACACACATATATATATATATATATATATGTATATATATACGTATATATATATATATATATATATATATATATATATATATATATATATATATATATGCTGTATATATATTATATATATACATATATATATATATATATATATATATATATATATATATATATATATATATATACATATATATATATATATATATATATATATATATATATATATACATATATATATATATATATATATATATATATATATATATATATATATATATATATATATATATATATATAAAATCCACATGATAAGCAAGTGAAACACCAGGTACCAAAGGGTATCCTGTAATACTTACACTTTGGCGAACAAAGTAAATTAAAAAGTGAAATTAAAGTAAAATTATACACAAAATTTAAATAACAAATCTGAAACGAAAGCTACAAATAAGCAAAGCATCATCAATGTGCGTAGTTAATAGTCCTTGAAATGATGAATCATTGGCATTATATACTAAAATATTCTTAGTGTAACAATCAGTGAAATAAAAGTTTACATAGTCCTTCCTTACAATTTCCTTAGTAATATAAATGTTCAGTTTAAATAGACCAGAACTATGAGTTATGATTTTGTTAATTAACTATTTGATTAAAGCAGTTTAAACATTATTTCTTTTGACAATGTTATTGCAGAATAAAATATTTGATAAATTTACCCTAGTCAATAAAATGGATAGAATAATTCATGTGGACAAATATAACAATGAAATTTGTCCTGTCCTAACAGCATAACGAAGATTGATACGGTTATGAAGTCGTTCTCTAGTTCGACCCCAATATTTCTTGTCACACCCACTACATGGAATCATGTGAATAGAACCAGTATTTTGCTTTGGTTAATAATGCTGTCCGCCCAATATTTCTTTATATCTTAAATATTGTTTAAATGGATAGTTCAGGCGGGCTGCCTATTGTTGGAAATAATCCTCAGTAATGTAGCCTATGAAGATTGATTCAGATTTTGTTGACAATTTTCATTATGTTGGCATTCTATTTTGTTTTAAGTTGTAACTTTTGATGTAGCCTATTTGTTTACGAAGGTTCCAATCGATGATTTATTAACCTTTTTATTTAGTGAATTGAAAACGAATGTTTTCCATTACCTTCTGACAAAATTATTGAATTGATAATATTATATGGTAAATATTGTAGTGTCTTAGATAGATTCACTGGGAACATCTTAACTTCAAAAAATTCCATGCAAAGGTTGCTGATTACTCAGGATAAACGATTCCCCATTGTCAGTCGAGATTTTTTTAGAAAATACTTCCTTCAATAAAAGGAGTTGTTGTTTCATTATGTTGATATATTTTGTGCATGAGTTACATGTGAGAATTTGAATATAGGGTGTTGTTGAATAATTTAATATATTCTATAACATTCACTCTTAAAGAAGATACTCGTAATAATTGTATTTTAACAATTTTAGAAGTGTTTGTGCATAAGAAAGATGGAGGCCTTGTGTTTGTTTTTTATAGAAAAAGAAAAAAAAAAGGCTTGATTGGAGTAGTACTTTCATGTTACAAGTGACACCAACGGACTAGCAATGAGAATAGATTTACTAGAATATTGTTTTTATACAGGGAACTGGTCGTATGATGATTCCATATAAGTCAGGATTTAGAAAAGAGGATAATACAGGATCAATGGAAAACAGACCAGGACTTAGGCTTAAATTGTGACCTTGTGTACGGGAAATTAAGGGCGCATTGCACTTGGGCGAATTTGGGGATTAGTTTATGTATTGTTTGGGCGACAAAATATCAAAATTCTTCAAAATGGTATATATCATTTAGGCGAAATCAGAGTATGGAGAAAGAGGAAGAAATGTTTGGAACTGGTTATCACTTTGTGATATTACGTATATGGTTGACTGATAACTAAGCAGTTATCTGATGGACAATAAACAGTAATTATCTGGCTTTTAGTTGAGAAGAGTTCGAAGCAGTTAAGTTCTCAAGTCAGTGGTACACAACTTGCATAGTTTCATCAAAGGGAGTTAGTTATTTTCATCGCCGGACCATGAAAAGCTCAATTTCAGAAACAACCCCTGGAAAAAGGTAACTGATATTTGACGGATTTTCTTTTAGTGTAGACATTGTATTAATAAACGTGGCGGCGCACAAGCAAAAAACTAGATGTGGAGCACGAAATAGGACTGACACAAGTAGGAAAACTTCCGTAAAATGCATGTCGGAGCATAACCACTCAAGTGATTATAAGATCTTGAAATACAACAACTTCGAGAGTAAGATAAGAGAAATGCAGATTCTGACTTAATGGCCCATACTTAACAAATCATATGAAAATAACTCGGTAATTGCAGCGATGAAGAAAAAAATATTAAAACCTTTGTGTGTGTTGGGAGCGTAAGAAAACATTCCTTGTCCTGCCAAAGAATCACCACGAAGTTCGTGCATATCTTTTAGAATTTGAAGTACCAGCGAACAAGAAGGAAAAATTCTTCTCGCCAATGATGAATGAAAAAGCATTGCTATATTAGTCACGAATGATAATTTAGATTATCTTTGTAACAAAGTGATAGGTATATTTGTTGACGGAACTTTAAAATGTTGTCCGAAATTCTGTTATCATTTGTTCCCAGTTCATAAATATTATGATGGAAACTGCGTAATACATATCTACGTACTCAGAGGATCGTTATTGTGAATTATGGTAATGTAAAAGGTTATAGAAATATGTAAAGAGAGAAACTTTATTTTTAATTCTACATCGACACATTCGGACTTCGAACAGGGAAAGGTAAATGTTTTTAGTAGTGTATTTGCTGACAGTGATTTACAGTGTTGCCAATTTCACTTAGGACAAACGTGGTGGCATTATAATATAAAAGTATATTCTAGTTGCAGTATACGAAAATAAATAAACTTGATATTGGAAAACAGTTGTAAAATGTTTCGCATCTTCACCTCCAATTCCAATCGAAGTATGGGACAGCTTCGCAGAGGGTTACATGTATCATATTTCCAACGATAGTCGATGCATCCATAGTAGAAGATTATGTTTCTATAGAGGCTAAGTTTCCGCCTTAGTTGTGGCTGCCACACTATCAGCGGAAAGAAAAAGACCTAGCAACAAAGCAGTTTAGTTGATGACGTGTTATTTGAGTTTTCCAGTACCTTATGATTACATATTAAAAGTAATATATAAGTAATATTTTGTCACAGAAAATTAGCATTAAAACTACTGCCTCCCAAATGATATGAGTGAAACATAATTTGTCGCCTAAATAAGAGTAAATAAAACGCTCAAGTGATAAGTTTATTTCACCCCAAAAGAAAGGCGCATCCACTCAAGTGAAAAGCGACCGTAATTAAAAGGACGCGACATTATTCCTTTGGGTAAAGTCATTAACATGGATTACTATACTCTCATGTGAACGGTCATCTTACACTGTTTATGCTGACAAATGTTTGACCGTCATAAAGCAAGTTACATTCTGATCAAGGAATACTAAACATTATTTTATTATACTTCGGGAGCTCTACCTTATGAATATTTTTTTAATGTGTACAACTATATTTAAACATTAGCTTTATACTTTCTTTCCAAAATTAACGTAATATAGAAATAATGATTGCCTTAAAAAGTTGAATAAATTCATAAACATCAGTTTTACTATTGTATTTAGCAGTGGTAACAGCAATAATAGTGGTATTAGTAGGCGTAGTAATCTAGGTGGAAGTGGTAATAGTAGCAGTACAAGATCAAGTGACTCTGTTTTTATCGTTGCTATTATTATAAATTACGTTATCAAAATG
>NC_090728.1:6910471-6912971 GCF_036898095.1 Palaemon carinicauda
CCATGCCCTAGAGACTGTTCATAGATACTGTACATATGATCAGTGCCAATGCCACCTCCCCACCCAAGCTATGACTAGGGAGGGCCAGGCAATGGCTGCTGATAACTCAGCAGGTAGGCATATAGGCTCCCTCAAACACCCATGGTGAGGCTCAGCAAAATGCCAGCCAGGAACGTTTCCAATTTCCAATAGGCCACCACAATTCCTGAAGTTTAATGCAATGGCGATATCCAAGCCGCAGAAGAATGCTTTAAAGTTTATAATATAGAGTAATTTCCTTTTGGCAACCTACTGAAAGAATTTTTTAAGTATGATTGCAGAATCGAGTCTGATTATAGAGAGCTCATGTGGCTTGAAGTATATCTAAGAAGACAATTACAATTAGCATTTATCTTTGCGAAATAAATTGCATTTTAATATGCACAAAATACATATGAATCGTGTGGTACAGTTATTTTTATTCTCTCTCAGGAAGCTGTAGTAATTATTATTAGTAAAAAAAAAAAAAACATTATCAATAGAGCTATTCGGGATATTGCGTCAATCATTAACTTTAATCATTATGGAATATTCGGAAGAAATATGAACAAACAAATAAGCATATCACTTACTATCCTAGTAACGTGTTTTTATTCACCATGGCAACTTTTATTCAATCCATGTAGGAAGTAATTTGTTATTGCTATCATGAAACCTAAGGGAATTATAGTTGAAATCAAACGACCAAAACGCTGTGATGGCATCCACAAAGACAGAATCATATCAAATGGAAATATCGCAGTTTTCGAGATTTAATGGCTACCACTGACGTGAGAGATAAGAACTCTTGAAACTGCAATTTCCGTCGGATTTTCAGACCCACGGGGATTAATCTCTTTGGAAAGGATATGTGGCCGTGGAAAATGTCTTTGTTATGGAATTATGAAAAGAAATTAAATGCAAGGAAATATTCGTTAATCCCTAGCTGGACGAAGGGTTATTACAATCATTTGTAATTTATATTTCGATGTGTGAGTCGTAAGACTGTTTGTGAAAGTGAACGTTATGGAAGAAAAAAAAGTAAATTTTTAGGAGCCTTAATTCAACCCGTAAATTTCCCGTTAAAGCTGTTTAAATGAACGAATTGCCTTAAACTCATGAACACATTGTTTATTTAAGAAAAAATACTTGAGGTGGCCATAAATAAATCGGTAAAAAGTTTTTGGAGTAGGCCTACACATTATTCTGTTTTGATATAATTACTTAGAATAAACAAATACTTCAGAAAATGGAAGGGATACATTTCCATCTGTGGCGTCAATTAACAGAATTTAATGACTATAAGTCTTCACAATAAACGAGTGTAATATCACATTTCTACCACACATGAGTATGTGATAGATGATAAGGGGAAAATGTTGGGCCAGATGAGGTGTCCTTATAGGCGTATTACATCTCCATATTAATTATATTTTCAAATGTAAAACATCTCCAGAATTCTAATTTGATTCATTGATTCATTGAAAAATTCATAATTGTGAGAGAGAGAGAGAGAGAGAGAGAGAGAGAGAGAGAGAGAGAGAGAGAGAGAGAGAGTATAACTACTTTTAGGTGGGCATTGAGGTAACTAAACTCCACCAATATTCTGCATCAAGTTGAGTTTTAGCCGTTATTAGTTTTCTTGCAATTCTATTGAAGCAATGGAAAGGCTCTTGAACACATTTCCCAGTTTAGGGGTTAGCCATTGTTATTGAATCGACAACTCCACCGCTGACAATAACAAGGACAGCATAGAATATCTTCGTTTATTTTATCCAAAACACGAGTTGCTCACTTGGATCTTACTAGAACGAAAAACTCACAACCTTTAATTTTTTTTTTTTTTTTTGGATGCCTAGTGGTAGGAATATATTTCCTCACCAACTATGGATTTTTTTTTTTCCACTGTCACATATGAATTAGTGTTTGCATATTTGATATTAGGTTACGAAGTATTAACGGCTAAGCTATGAGGGGTTGCTTATTAACACCTCTATTTTCTTTAAAAAACGTCATAAATTATAATAAGAATTCGATAACTTGCAATAAAACAATATCCTTTGAAATTCTTATGATTATACGTTTACCTTTCTTTATGTCCATTTCTAAAGTCGTTTTTCTTTATCTTTTTCTTTGCAAACGTTTCCGATCATCATGTCGTATTACATATACACTGAACACATAATCTGAGTTTCTGTTATATACATACAGTAAATTTATAACAGAGAATGGTTAATATAGATTGTATGATGTCTACCAAAATGTAGTCACTTATGTTTACATCAAAACGTTTTTTTTTTTTTTTTTTTTGGGTGTTTTTTTCCCAATACGCAAATGATGATCATTAACGCAAAAGAAGAAAATTCATAATACAATCCTCAATCTTCCGGCTTGATCTAAAAGCTAAAGATTAAATTATAATGTGAAATGAAATTACTAAACCTCAAGGAAAATCATAGTGAAATCATCATATGAATTCATA
>NC_090728.1:6925471-6932971 GCF_036898095.1 Palaemon carinicauda
ATATATATATATATATATATATATACATATATATGTATATATATATGTATATATATATATATATATATATATATATATATATATATATATATATATATATATATATATATATATATGTCAGGGATATGAGGCTGTTCTCATATGACTGGATAAGAGAACTGCACCCGAAAGAAAATTTTATGCATTTATACTAATGCAGCTATCGTTCATTGTTCCTCACAGCAGCTCAAACTGGTTGTCAATAATCTCAATAACATTGCATTATCATCAT
The DNA here is from genome assembly GCF_036898095.1 of Palaemon carinicauda. NCBI lineage: Eukaryota > Metazoa > Arthropoda > Malacostraca > Decapoda > Palaemonidae > Palaemon > Palaemon carinicauda. The sequence goes on from NC_090728.1 coordinate 6,925,743, forward strand.
CATCTCCCCCTACGACCTTTGATTAATATTTTTCCATTCATCATATCCTACTTCACGATTCATAAGCCTACTATAAGATTCAGGGCCTCTGTAACACGGTTTTTTGGACTTTGCTTCTTAACAAAGCATCGGATGTAGCTGAAAGTTGACATAGCCTATGTATATTTTACAACCACACACAAATTTTGTCACCATTATCAATAACCTAAACCCAATAGTTTGAATTTTTATAGAGTAAAAATGATCTAGCCGACGCCATGGCCAGTGATAACGAGCCAAGAGTCGAAAACATTCATTACGTAAGCAATGTAAACAACTTTGGACAAAATTTTGCCCCGCCCTTCCACCAGACACCCATTCACCTTCTTCCATCGACTCTGAAACCCATAACATTCAAGAATGGCCAACAGGATCTGGAATTGCCCCCGTGGTTGCAAAACTGCATTTGTCTTACGACTTGCAACTTTTTACAGTCAAGAGAAAGCCCGTGGCCATATTTACTATAGCCTGAATAGGTAATTATCCAGTTTCTAGTTTAAATCCAATGTTTATGGTCTGATTTGTACCTAGCGTAACATGATTATAATACTTGTAATGTCATTCAGGCTTTTGAACATTTCCATTAACTATTCACTATCCCACCAAGAGAGAGAGAAAGAGAGAGATTGTATGTAAACAGTCTTTATATAACTATTTTGGTTAAAATAAGATTTTTGTGCTAAAATCTCCACCAGACCAACGGATCATCCGATATAATTTCTTTTCTTCTTCTTAGGCCGTACGACCGTGTTGGCTATGTTTTGGGCATGACTGCATTTTGTAAATAAATCATGAATAGTTTTAGGAGTTTTATTTGTACATCTAATGGGAATTTATAGAAGTAAAGTGAACATAATTAATTTATCCTTTAAAATAATTACTACATGTAGCAAACAAATAGTAGTAAAGATGATAATGCAATGAAGGAATGATACCATACTTTATCTTTAGCTTCATCAACGGCAATAACATACCCAGTTGCCATAATTTGTCAGCTTAATGAAATAACCTATCATCTAATGTTAAACTTAATTTCTGAGGAGGCCATGGCTTATTGCACAATGAAAAAAACATGACAAAGACTTTATGAATGGCGGAACGATACATAAATGTGGGAGGGGTATCTGTGCTAGCGTAGTAATACTACTGTAGCAGTAGTGCCCCAACAGTAGTATACATGAATTAAACGTTTAGGCCAACTGCTGGGATCCTTGAGGATCATTTAGCACTTCTTACAACTACTCGAGAAATGAGTTTTTATAGCCAGAATTTAAATTTTCTGATCCAACAATGCCCATGATAGCCTTCAGTGTTATCCTGAATTATAACGAGGCCAAAGTGGGTGGATCTTCATGAAGTCATCATTCTGACCATAATTATTGGTGAAGGTTTAAAGCGAAAATACGGTACCGGCTATCTTTTTTTTACAGTAAATAGGTAGGTAGATAGACAATGAATAAAAACTGCTTGACATTGGATATAGCAGTTATCAAATCAAGCTGGTCTACTACGTTTTTGAAAATTACCAACTATTCCATACACTTTGTCAATCTGATTGTGACCTATAAAGTAGACTGTAATTTCTTAGGAAACTTATTTTGGGAGTTAGACAAATAATCTAAGTGTTTTTGTATTTATTAACATATTTTGTTCGTTTGTTCATTTTGACATTTCTCAGTGGAGAGGTTTCAGAGTTCATAAAGGTGTACTGCTTTGCTTTTATTTACACTTTTGTGTTATTGTTGGCAGAGGTATAACCTTCGTTACGTATAACCAATCATCAATCGAGAAAGAGAGAAGAAATGCTGTCATAAGTTACGTAACGAGTGCGTTCGAAACCTTTTCTCTGAGTAAGTTGGCCCGTCTTCAAAAATCGTCACTTTTACTTAATAAAGTACCAAATTTATTCAACCTACGTAATGCAGAATATAGTCAAAATTTATGTGTAGATATAATGTGTATTCTGAATAAGCTTTATATTTATGAAATTCATAGAAAAAAAGTTATTGCGAAAAAACCGTGTTACAGAGGCCCTGAATCTCATAGTAGGTATTCCAAGTTTACTAGTGTCTTGTGAAGCTCATTTAAAAGTTCAGTGAACTAATCTCTCTTGAGGAGTGCGAAGAGCAAGCCCAAACCATCTTCATCTCCCCATCATCATAGTCGCATCCACATATGGCACTCGCTTAATCTCTGTCTTGCTATTTAACTCCCAATATTCTTCTGAGGGTTTTGTTAATTGTACTAAATCTGCTGGAATTTGGATATAACTCATCTACATTGTATAACTTATGTAACTAAACTTTTGTATAGCCTTATTTTTCTATGTAATTTTAGGTGATTTTTTTTCCCAATTTTACTTAACCTAGTCATTGTTTCATCTGCTTTTTGCAGTCTTTCATTAAATTCTGATTCTAAAGGCTCATTTTAGTGATCATAGTTCCTAAATATTGAAATGCTTCTTCCGCATTAATCCTTTCTCCTTCCAATGATATCTCATCTTCCAGTGCATATTCCATTCTCATCATCTATGACTTATTCTATTTATTTTGAGCCTAAGGTCCTGTGATATTTCATGCATGCTGGCAAACAAATATTGCAAATACTCTGGTGTTCTGCTAATAAGGACAACATCATCAGCATCCTCTAGGACAGCTAATTCCCTATTACCAATTCATTTCAACCCTTCTTTACTATCCCCAACAGATCAATGCATTCCTAAATCCATGCCGAGAATAAAAAACATAGGTGATAACATTCCCTCGGAGTACTCCGCTTTTCGGTGGAAATTCATTTGATAGGACTCCACTAAAAGGAACTTTTTATTTTCTATGCTGAGGAACAGAGTTAATCAACTTGACTTATTTAAGAGGAGTTCCATAATAACGAAGGATTCTCGACAAACTCGCCCGGCTTTTTTGTAGTCCAAAAATGCCATTTAAAGTGGATTTCTATATCCAGTGCATTTTTGTACAAAATGTCTCGAAATTCAATTTTGGTCAGTACAACTTCTACCTTTTCGAAATCCCCCTTGTTTATCTCTCACCTTTTCATGAATCTTTCTCTCTAGTCTCTTCAGAATAGGCAAACCCTATATAATTATGAAAACTGACGTAAGTGTGATGCATCAGTAGTTTTTGCAATCAGTCAGGTCTCCATTTTATGCCATTTCACCAACACGCCTAACTTCGATTTATCAAGTATTGCATCTTCCTGCCATATTTTACGAATTAATCTTGCAAGTATTTTGGGGTTTAATCAAGCCAGTATCATGTTATCAATTATTCAATCGTATTTATAGGGTTTCCATCTTTTGAGATTTTTTAATGACACTTTGAATTAGCACCATTCTGCTATTGAATTTATGTGCCGCTTGTGTTGAGAAAGTCCGTGTAGAAAAATCTTTAACAACTACAAACTTATTGATTCCTCTGACAGGTCATTTTAAGTCTTACCTTCATTCTAAAAGAAAAAAAGTCATAAAGGCATGTTACCTCCCCTGCATATTTTAGCAATACATTTTCCCTTTTACAGGAAGTCCAGTAAAAAGTTATAATAAAGAAAAAAATCTTAAACCGGGGTGTTTCTTTATACATTCTTTGCCAGTACTTGAGTCAATGGGTTTTACAACTTTATAATGAATAGTCAGTATGCTAAAATTACTTAAAAGAAACTAGTTTAAAGCTTAGCACTAATTTTTCTCATTACTACTACTACTACTACTACTACTACTACTACTACTACTACTACTACAGATGATGATAATCGAAATAATGAACATAATTACTGCTAACATTCCTCTAGAAAACTGTGATGATAAAACTTTATCTATTTCATATATGAAACCTACAACAGGGACTCACCAGTCATAAAAGTATGGCTGAAAGTTTGCTATTCGGAGCTGGAGTTCTATCCTTAATTTTATATTTAATTGTTTTTGAGGGCGAGGGTCTTTTAAAGAGGGAAAGTGGGAGAGCCTGTTATATGCTGTTTTCATTAAAAATAGAAAACTGAAAGCATTGAATGCACTTTGTATGTTTGAAAAGAAAGAATGGAAAATACTGTCTAAAAGCGAGATTTCAACTTATATTAATCTCTCTCTCTCTCTCTCTCTCTCTCTCTCTCTCTCTCTCTCTCTCTCTCTCTCTCTCTCTCTCTCTCTCTCTCAGAGCAGTAGTATGTGCTCCGTTTCCCCAGGAAAATAAATCGTGGTTGCTATCTGCATTGTTTCATCGGAGACAGTGTTAGGTCCAGATTTCAAAAATGCTTTTCGGCGGTACAGATCTCGCTTCTCCAACGTCAAGTGCACCATGCAAATATACACTACATCGGAAGTATGTGTAACTATTAATATACAGCCACATTCAAAAACAAATATTGCTTTCAATTAGAATATCAAGATGTGTTGAACCAATATCGAGATATATGAAATTAATCTTGAAATGTAGAATTATATGTATTCCAGTAAATGTTCAAACACTTATGCGCACCAACGCATATAATGTATATATATATATATATATATATATATATATATATATATATATATATATATATATATATATATATATATATATATATACATTATATGCGTTGGTGTGCTTAAGTGTTTAAACATTTACTGGAATACATATAATTCTACATTTCAAGTTTAATTTCACATATCTCGATACTGGTATATATATATATATATATATATATATATATATATATATATATATATATATATATATATATATATACATATATATATATATATACATATATATATATATATATATATATATATATATATATATATATATATATATATATATATATATATATACATTCATACATATGTATATATATACATTCATACATATGTATATATATACATATTCATATATATATATGTATATATATATATATATATATATATATATATATATATATATATATATATATACATATAGAAATGTATATATACATATATATATATAAATATATATATATATATATATATATATATATATATATATATATATATATATACAGTATATATATATGTATATATATATATATATATATATATATATATATATATATATATATATATATATATATATATATATACCTGAATTCGACAGGTATAAGTACAGTAGAATTGTCATTTACTTTTATCTTTCTTTGTGGCCAAGTGGGTTAGTCACTGTCTATATAAGCTTGCCGACCAGGGTTCGATTCCCGGCCGGAGCCAAGCTCTTGTTTTTGTGTGATTTCGCCTGGGGCTCTGATCCCGAGGTCGTTAAGAGAATCCAGACATTAATATATCAAAAATATATATGGCTTATTTGAATATGAAAAAACACGTAAAAATTTGCAAAATTTATCATTAATTGAATGCCAAGTAACAAACTACCAATTGGCTACGATGGTGAAGATGGGTTGATTTCAATTCTAAGTACAAAATACCTGAATTCGACAGGTATAAGTACAGTAGAATTGTCATTAACTTTTATCTTTCTTCGTGGCCAAGTGGGTTAGTCATTGTCTATATAAGCTTGCCGACCAGGGTTCGATTCCCGGCCGGAGCCAAGCTCTTGTCTTTGTGTGATTTCGCCTGGGGCTCTGATCCCGAGGTCGTTAAGAGAATCCAGACATTAATATATCAAAAATATATATGGCTTATTTGAATATGAAAAAACACGTAAAAATGTGCAAAATTTATCATTAATTGAATGCCAAGTAACAAACTACCAATTGGCTACGATGGTGAAGATGGGTTGATTTCAATTCTAAGTACAAAATACCTGAATTAGACAGGTATAAGTACAGTAGAATTGTCATTAACTTTTATCTTTCTTCGTGGCCAAGTGGGTTAGTCCCTGTCTATATAAGCTTGCCGACCAAGGTTCGATTCCCGGCCGGAGCCAAGCTCTTGTCTTTGTATGATTTCGCCTGGGGCTCTGATCCCGAGGTCGTTAAGAGAATCCAGACATTAATATATCAAAAATATATATGGCTTATTTGGATATATATATATATATATATATATATATATATATATATATATATATATATATATATATATATATATATATATATATATATATATATATATATATATATATATATATATATATATACATATATATATATATATATATATATATATATATATATATATATATATATATATATATATATATATATATATATATATATATATTGTATATATATATATATATATATATATATATATATATATATATATATATATATATATATTTGCATGTATACATACATACATATATATATATATATATATATATATATATATATATATATATATATATATATATATATATATATATATATATATATATATATATATATAGACTGGAATGGGATTTTGCATGATCTTTTGTGTTTGAATTGGTCACAATTATATAGTAGTGTATATCCTGTTGTCCCTTTGAATAAGAATATAGTCAACATAATTGATAGGCGTATCCCTTCTCGTGTGCTAAGGCACTGAGTGAAGGACAAACCTTGGTTCAATGATGATTGTATACATGCTTATTTGGAGAAGCAGGAGGCCTATCATCTTTGGAAGGGTAACAGATCAGATTTGACCAAGAGATAACTATACTCATCTTCGAGCTTTTGGTCAAAGAGTTTTTGCCTCAACTAAAAAAAAGGAGTACAATTTAACCTTAAAACAACCCCTTTCTGGTACAACTCAGGAACATAAATGTTGGTCTACTCTTAAATCTGCACTCTTTGGTGTAGATGCAACAGTTCCTCCTTTACATAAACCAGATGGCTCAATCATTCATTGTCCAAATGAAAAAGAAACCCCTTTTGGCTGATGTTTTTGACAGTAAACAGAGTAATGAAAAACTTGAACTTCCTCATTCATGTTTTCCTGAGGCTAAACTACCTAGTTTAGCTTTTCGATCTCGTGAAATTAAAGCTCTGTTGGTGGACCTTGATGCTTATGGAGGTTTAGACCCAAATGGCATTTTTCCATTTTTTTTCATAAAGACAGCAGATTTCTTAGCACCAAATTAATCTGTTATTTTGCGCAAGTTAGCAAGAAGAGGAGCTTTTAGCACTTGTTTGAGGATTGGTAATGTTACTCCTCTATATAAATGGGTTTGTGGTCGTTCATGTCCAACTGATTACCGCCCAATTTCCATAACTCC
>NC_090728.1:6952971-6955471 GCF_036898095.1 Palaemon carinicauda
AGACAATGATACAGAGCAAAACCGGAGACATGATCATTCAGGTTCTTTTTAGTGCGAGGGAGGAGCGAAGATACAAGCATAATATATACAAAAGGAATTATGTACAATTGTGTGAAACACAGTTGGTACATGGCTCACCCCCTAAAAATGACATACTGTACATGTTAAATAGGGCACCCTGATCTAGAGAGGCGAACTGTAGGCGGGTCATCTGGCAGAAGATAAGCAGGTTTTAGACGATCAATGGAGACCCAGTCTTCTTTGCCCCGAATGTTTAGGAGGAATGCTTTCGGACTGCGTCGGATCACAAGGAAAGGGCCCATGTAAGGGGGCGTTAGTGGTGGCTTGCTGGTGTCGTTGCGCAGGAAGACGTGCGTTGCAGAGTGCAAGTCCGTTGGTATGTGATGCTTCGCTGTGGGCTTGTAAGTCTGGCGGCACGGAGTAAATTTTCCCACGACGTGACATATGCGCTGGAGATCGTCGGAGGAGGTTGTAGAAGGAAAAAACTCGGCAGGGACGACCAACGGGTCGCCATACACCATTTCGGCTGCTGAGACATCGAGGGCGTCTTTAGGAGTGGTCCTTAGTCCAAGGAGGACCCAGGGAAGCTGAGTAAACCAGTTGCAATCCTTGCAGCGGGACATCAAAGCTGCTTTGAGGGTGCGATGAAAACGTTCAACCATTCCATTGGCAGCGGGGTTGTAGGCCGTTGTCTGATGTAGGGTGATGCCCAGGAGATTCGCTAATGACGTCCACAATTGAGAGGTGAAAGTGGTTCCCCTGTCAGAAGTAATATGCTCAGGGATACCGAATCTTGAAATCCATCCAGAGAGTAAGGCAGATGTACATGAAGCGGACGTTGCAGTTTCCATGGGAATGGCTTCAGGCCAACGAGCAGAGCGGTCGATGACGGTAAACAGGTAACGATGTCCTTGTGATGTGGGTAGGGGGCCTACAACGTCGACGTGAATGTGTGCGGAACGACGCTGAGGTTGAGGAAAGGTGCCCACTCCTGAATCCGTGTGTCGATGTACTTTGGAAGTTTGGCAAGAAGTACAGGCGCGGACCCAATCCTTAGCATCCTTAGAAATGCCGTGCCAAATGAACTTTGCCTTCAGCAGCTGTGCAGTAGAACGACACAAGGGATGTGAAAGGCCGTGGATGAAATCAAACACCTGTCGGCACATGGGAGCAGGAATCCAAGGTCGCGGTCTACCAGTACTGACGTCACAGAGGAGGGTGGTGTTGGATTCTTCGAGGGGAAAATCCTCCCAACGGAGGGACGTGCAGGATGTCCTACAAGCTTGATACTCTGGATCCTGTCGTTGGGCTTCAGCCAGGGCGTTGTAATCCAATCCCAGTTGAACGGCAGCCAACGTGTTTCTTGACAGGGCATCGGCAACGGGATTCATTTTCCCAGGGACGTATTGGAGGGTGCAATTGTATTCAGCCACGGCGGATAGATGTCGGCGTTGACAGGCGGACCAGGTGTCAGACTGTCGAGTGAAGGCCTGCACCAGAGGCATGTGGTCTGTGCGAATGACAAAGGGCGTACCTTCTAAGAAATGGCGAAAGTGACTGACAGCTAATTGCACCGCCAGCAATTCTCGATCGAAGGTAGAATAACCCAATTCTGCCTTGGACAGTTTTCTGCTGAAGAAGGCCAATGGGCGGGGCGAGCCTTTGACCACCTGCTCGAGTACTGCACCAATAGCGACGTCGCTGGCATCGGTGGAGAAAAGAAGAGGGGCGTGTGGGATAGGAAAAGTGAGAGCCGCAGCAGTTGATAGGGCCTTCTTTGCATTGCAGAAGGCTGCTTCTTGAAGGGGACCCCACTTCAAGTCCTTTGGCTTGCCCTTGAGGGAGGCGTAGAGGGGAGCAAGAGTGGCGGCAATGGCTGGCAGAAAACGGTGATAATAGTTGATCATGCCCAAGAATTCCTGCAGAGCTTTGACGGTCGAGGGCGTGGGGAAATTCTGAACGGCTGCTACCTTCTCAGGGAGGGGATGGACTCCTTCAGGAGTGATACGGTGCCCTAAGAACGACACTTCGTTGGCGCCAAAGGTACACTTGTCGTACCGGACTACAAGGCCGTTTTGTTGTAGGCGGTCGAGCACGATGCGCAGGTGACGGAGGTGTTCCTCTTTTGAGGAGGAGAACACAAGTATGTCGTCCACATAACATACACAGAAAGGGAGGTCCCCTAAGATGCCATCCATGAGACGTTGAAACGTTGCCCCAGCATTACGAAGGCCAAAACAAGAGTAATTGAAGGTGTATGTGCCAAACGGAGTGGTGATGGCGGTCTTGGGGATGTCTTCTGGGTTCATACGCACCTGATAATACCCCTTCAGGAGGTCGAGCGTAGAGAAAACCTTCGCTTTGTGCAGGTAGGAGGTTACATCGGCAATGTTTGGGTGGGGGTAGTGATCCGGTTCTGTTTGCATGTTCAGGTGCCTGTAATCCCCGCACGGACGGAGGGAGCCGTCTTTCTTCAGAA
>NC_090728.1:6966359-6973859 GCF_036898095.1 Palaemon carinicauda
TTAATGCTTCGGTGTGTAAGGACTGAGAATAGCTGGGAGCCGTTCCACAGCTAATCTCACTCGTGGCTACTACTGATACTCGAGACGTAAACAAACGGACGCCATTGCTCTAATGACGTCACGCCCGTCTTCATCCTTTGTTTAGTAGCTGCCCTACTTAGACGGATTTTCCCTGTGTTAACTTTATCGTTTTGCATCTTCGCTATGTCGTTACCTTCAGCCTCGCCTTCTTCTGGAAAGTTGAGTACAAGGTTCCAGTATTGTTTAATTAAGCTCTGGCCGTAAAGTAATTATTACTTTTCGAGATAATTGCTGTTTTGTGGCAGAGCTGTGCCTCTACCGGACCCGCCATTTTATGGCGTCGTTGTTGTTATGCATGTCTTATTTAGTTAGCCACAACAACGTTTCCGGCATTATATACTAATCGAATACATTAGTTTATTTAGTCTTCATAGCTAGGAACTTTTATATCGTGTTTAGACGCTTTTTATCGGTCATCGATTGACCTCATACCAGTCGGCTACTATAGCCCCCAGGCCAGGAGCCTACATACAAGTGTTCATGCATGATTTATTAGTGATCCTAGACTAAGTTATGAAGATAGTGGCATTATTTTACAATACTTTTGACAGTGATGCAAATGTTTTCGCCTTCAGGGACCATATAGGGGATAGGCTAGTCAGTGACTCTTTCTAGCCTAACCTAATGTTAGGACCCCTATATGCTTCCTTCATCCCCTGCCTTGGCATTCCCTCTATTTAGCCTTGATTCCTTTTCTGAGTAAAGGGATTAATTGTCTAATAGAGTATATATCGCCTCTCTGTCCTCCCTAAAGGAATGAACCCCCTTTAGGGTTGCGTCCGAGAGTGAGGTTAGGCTAGCCTACCTCTATGGCTAGGATAGTCTATGACTTTCCTGCGATAGCGATATGTCTTCTTCCTTTCCTAGTTCAGGACTCTTAGCCCTGTTCTAGGTTAGGTTAGGAAGGTTTCTCTGTTCCATGCTGAAACTGTACTCTTGCACCGTTTTAGCTGATCTGCCTGATCTTAGGTTAGGGAGTGTCCTCCCTTTCCTTAGTGGCCGCTCTGGTACAGAAACCCTTCCTGGGAAGACTTCTCTCTTCTCCCTCCCCACCTATCTCTTGTATAGCCTAGCCTATGCTTAGGTTAGTTTATACCCATCTGTCCACTGTCCTACAACTCCTCCTTAGGGTGGAATAGTAGGGCTACCCGAGCTTCCTTGTGCAGTCCGCTCTGGTACACATACCTTCATAGTGTCCTATAAGGTTAGTTACTAGTATAGTTCTGCATATGGGAGTCTCCCCCCCCCCCTTGGGTGTTCCCTAGCCCTCCCTTGGGCTACCTTGCTCCCGGTCCCTAGTGACCCCTGCTCATGGATGTTAGAGCCTGCCTCTATCATGGGTACACCCCCTCAGGGAGGGGGAGGGATGTTTGGAATCCTGATGGTACTTCCTACATCCCTTCCCCCCTCCCCCCTGTCTCTCTCCCTATCCGGGTGCCGGTCTCTTGCCGCCTCTACTGTCGGCAATACCTGCCTCCTACTTGGTGACTCTCCCTAACCTTGCCGCCAGCCCCCCGTGTACCGAGGGACTGCCGGCTGCCGCCGGCTACTACCGGCGGCTCTCCTCCTCCTAGCTTGTCGTCCGCTTGCCGGTCGGCCGCCGGAGTGCCGGCATATACTGCCGGCAACCCGGTACAGCCTTAACCATCCTTATCCCAGTCACCAATCTGGCATCCTCCGACTGCCGGAGCCGCCGCTCCCTGCCGGCGTGCCGCCGTTGTGCCGGCGGCCGCCATCCTGGTATTTGACTGACTTTGAACATTGTCTGTCCTAATGCCAGAATCTATGCTGGAGCGAGCTCCGGCATGCCGGCGGCTTGCCGGATGCCCCGGAGGCGTCAAGAATACTTGCACCCCCTCCCTGTAGCTATCATAAGACTATGATAGCCCTATATCGCAAACAGATAAGCTGCTTCTGCTATTAAGATCAGTACCTAGTACTGCTCTATTAGTGATCATGCTGTCTCTTTGCATTCTTCTAATTCCAGCATGCTATGTGCATCTTAGCACGGCTGGTTGCCAGAAGCAGTTACCTTTTAAATGAGGCCTTCTGGCCCTTAACTGGGAACCGAATGAATTCGGTCCCAATCTTGTCCTTGGTTTTTTCCATGGAATTCCAAAATACTTGGAATTCTAGGGAATTATATCCAGTGCCCTCGGTCACTCGGATTATCCAGGGACCAAGCTTATGGTAACCAGCCGGGCGAGATGCATGGAGCATGTTCTCCTTTACTATTTTCATTCTCTATGCATCACACCTTCATTAAGTTAAAATTAATAATTAATATTAACTTAGTTTAAGAGCCATTCTTATGACTCCCCCATACTCATTTTCTCTTTCTTCCACAGGAGGAGCAGATGAAGTGTGATTTCGCCTTCTGCGCTGTGAAACGCCCGCAGTTTTACGGGCATACGGCTTGCAGGACTCACGCCCCTTGTGCAGACAAGAAAGGGGATTTGAAGTTTTGGAATCCACTGGATTGTACGGTCTGTCAGGCTCACCTAGTTGAGGCCTTCCATAATCCTCCTTCAGCGGAGGTTAGAGACATTTCTCGTGAAAAGCTGCGCAAGTGGGTGCGTAGCTTCCAGAAAAATGCTACCGGACTGTACCTGGCCACCGAAGAACTGAGGTCACTATTGTTCCCTAAGGCCTCCCCTGACTCAGTGGTACCCAAAGACGTGATCCCCACTGTCCAAATTACGGTGGAACCTGATGTAGTCATGGCTCAGTCCATGCACGAGTGTCGTTTGGATTCCGAAGATGATGAACAGATTTTGGATGTCTCGGAAGACACGGAGAAAACGCTTATGGCTCAAGGAGCCGAAGATGACGAAGACAAGGTGGAATACACCGAGTCGGAGCAAGAGGCTGCTCCCTCGTCCATCCCCCCTCCTACTCCTACACCGACGGAAATGTCTATTCCGTCTACCTCCTCGACTCCGGATCCTTCTTCTTCCACTCAAGAACTGATCCGGCTGATTAGAGCCGTCATGGACGACAGGCTGAAGGAGAACCAGGAGTCCATCAGGTCGATGATAGGATCCAGAGAGCCGAAGAAGATTTCGGTCAAGGATCTCCCCGCTTGCTCTCATGCCAACCCGTGGAGGTATGCAGAGCATATGGTTATTGCGACCGGCAGGATCTTTGTCAGTGATAAGATCGGCACGGTCCCTTTGGAAGATGTGGAGTTCTTCCCAAGCTTTGAGGCCTACCCGGACTGTTACGTCCAGCTTCGTTCCGAACCTGCCTCGAAGGAAGAGACCGAACCTAAGGAAGAGATAGTGTTCGATCTCGCAAAGGCCCAGGCTATGCTAGCCTCCGCATTCAAGAGTAGAGGCTTTACCTGCTCTAAGCTTCCGGCATTGAGCAAGAAGCACCCTACTTACGTTGCACCTGATACTGCGGTTCTTCCATTCTTGGAAAAGGCCTTAGCTGCATGCCTTAAAGCGGCGGAAGAAGGGAAACCCTGCCCTGCACTGGAGGAGTGCAGACCCTTCTCCATCGTGACACCCCCTAACGCTCGACACTGGAAAGATGTTCAACATACTTTCGTCGTGGGAAGGCTCGATCCTGACGTCGCCGGACGTCAGTTTAATGAAGACCTCCCTAAGCTCAACGATCACCTCCTTCGCCGGGAACAAGACACGAAGGAGAGGCTTGCGGCATCTCTTTCTCATCAAGTCCAACTGGAAGTTATGGCCTGTGACACTAGAGTACCAGATCACTACATGGTACTCTCCAAATCCCACTTACTGACGGTAATGAAGGACTTGTACCACTTCATAAAGGCTCGAAGAGCCTGTCGTGAATTCGTGTTTGCCGGTGCCACCGTGAAACACGAACCCCGGAGGCTGATTTCCTCCAACATCTGGGGAAAGCACCTGTTTCCTTCTGACCTTGTGAAGGAAATCACTGACAGAGCCGCCACGGAGAATAGGAACCTTCTCCACAAGTGGGGCATGTCCAGGAAAAGGAAACCCTCTCAGGACGACGGACCTCAGCCTAAGAGGAAACCTCAAAAGTCAAAACCCCAGCAACGTCAGCAAAGACGTCAGTTTCCGGGACCCGCTACCTCCCAAGTGGTTGCCCAACCACAACAGACCTTTCAATTGGTCCCCCAACCGGTGTTGTCACAGTCACCGGTCTTCACCCCTGCCTTTGAGCAACCATCAAATACCTTTCATGCCAAAGGTAGAGGCTCATTCAGGGGTGCAAGCAAAGACGCATCTCGCCGTCCCTCCAGAGGTAGAGGAGGAAAGGGAGCTAGCGGCCGAGGCAGCAAGTCCTCGGGACACCAGAAGCAATGAAGTGCTTCCGGTGGGAGGAAGACTCCGCCAATTCCAGGATCGTTGGACCTTCGATCCCTGGGCACACAGCATCGTCAAGAAGGGTCTAGGCTGGAGTTGGACTCAACCACCCCCAATCTTCCAGCAATTCTTCCAGCAATCAACCCCCCTTCTGGAAGAATATGTTCTAGACCTCTTGAACAAGAAGGTGATAAGGAAGGTAAAGTCCACCAGGTTCCAAGGGAGACTGTTTTGTGTTCCCAAGAAGGACTCAGACAAACTCAGAGTCATTCTGGACTTATCCCCCCTCAACAAGTTCATAGAGAACAACAAATTCAAGATGCTGACGCTTCAACAAATAAGGACCCTTCTGCCTCAAGGTTCCTACACGGTCTCTATAGACCTGGCGGATGCCTACTGGCACATTCCAATGAACCATCACGCTTCCTCCTACCTAGGATTTCGACTCCAAAGGAAAAGCTACGCCTTCCGGGCCATGCCCTTCGGCCTCAATGTGGCCCCTCGGATCTTCACAAAACTGGCGGATGCCATAGTACAACAGCTCCGCCTAAGAAACGTCCAGGTGATGGCCTACCTCGACGACTGGCTAGTCTGGGCTCCATCGCCCGAAGAGTGTGCAAAGTCTTGCAACGAAGTTACCCAGTACCTAGAACACCTGGGATTCAAGATCAACGAGAAAAAAATCTCGCCTCTCTCCAGCTCAGAAGTTTCAGTGGTTGGGAATCCACTGGAATCTTCAGTCACACCGCCTTTCCATCCCCCAGAAGAAAAGGAAGGAAATAGCAGGGTCTGTCAAGCGACTACTGAAATCCAAACGCATTTCAAGACGACAGCAGGAACGAGTTCTAGGCTCTCTACAATTCGCCTCAGTGACAAACCCAGTGCTTCGTGCACAGCTAAAGGATGCCGCGGGAGTCTGGAGACGCTCGGCATCCATCGCTCGAAGAGACCTCAAGAGACGGCTTCCAAACAGACTGCGACGCCTCCTAAAGCCGTGGTCGGAAGAAAAGGCCCTGAAAAGGTCCATTCCTCTCCAACACCCTCCTCCATCACTCAACATCCACACGGATGCCTCACTGGAAGGTTGGGGAGGTCACTCCCACCAGAAACAGGTTCAAGGTACCTGGTCTCCACTATTCAAGACGTTCCACATAAACATCTTGGAGGCCATGGCGGTCCTTCTAACTCTGAAGAAGTTATCCCCGCCGCCCTCGATCCACATCCGTCTAACCCTAGACAACTCGGTGGTAGTTCGTTGTCTCAATCGCCAAGGCTCAAGATCGCCCCAGATAAATCAGGTGCTTCTCCCAATCTTCCGTCTGGCGGAGAAGAAGAAGTGGCACCTGTCTGCAGTTCACCTACAAGGATTCCGCAATGTGACAGCGGATGCTCTATCTCGGACAAACCCGATAGAGTCGGAATGGTCTCTAGACGCAAGATCGTTCTCCTTCATCTCTCACCAAGTCCCAGAACTTCAGATAGATCTCTTTGCAACGAGCGACAACAATCAACTTCCTCTGTACGTAGCCCCGTACGAGGACCCCAAAGCAGAAGCAGTGGACGCCATGTCACTGGACTGGAACAGATGGTCCAAGATCTACCTGTTCCCTCCCACCAACCTTCTGTTGAAAGTCCTCTCCAAACTGAGAACCTTCAAAGGGACAGCGGCCCTAGTGGCTCCCAAGTAGCCCCGGAGCAACTGGTACCCCCTGGTCCTGGAGCTGCAGCCCAAGCTGATCCCTCTCCCGGGCCCAGTTCTCTCTCAACAAGTACAGAAGTCGACTGTCTTCGCTTCATCATCGAAAATCAAGGACCTTCATCTCATGATTTTCTCTCCCTTGCCGCAAAGAAGAGGTTTGGGATCTCGAAGAAAAGTCTAGACTTCCTAGAGGAATACAAGACCGAATCCACGAGACGGCAATATGAATCATCCTGGAGGAAATGGGTCTCCTTTGTCAAGGCAAAAAATCCTAAAGAAATCACAATTGATTTCTGTATGTCCTTCTTTATTCACCTTCATGGACAAGGATTAGCAGCCAATACGATTTCAACCTGCAAATCGGCCTTGGCTAGACCAATTCTATATGCTTTCCAAATTGATCTGTCCAACGACATCTTCAACAAACTACCAAAAGCATGTGCTCGCCTACGTCCAGCACCCCCACCGAAACCGATCTCCTGGTCACTAGACAAGGTACTCCATTTCGCCTCCAACTTGGACAATGATTCATGCCCCCTCAAGGATCTGACTCAGAAAGTTATATTTTTATTTGCTCTCGCTTCGGGAGCTCGAGTCAGCGAAATAGTGGCATTATCAAGAGAAGAAGGACACATCCTGTTTACCGATTCAGGAGAAGTGACCCTCTCCCCTGATCCGACGTTTCTCGCTAAAAATGAATTACCCACCAAAAGATGGGGCCCTTGGAGAATATGCCCCCTGAAGGAGGATGTCTCTCTATGTCCAGTAGAGAGCCTCAAGGTCTATCTTCGCAGAACTTCGAACTTTGGTGGAGGCCAACTCTTCAAAAGAGAAACATCGGGCAGCGACCTGTCACTGAAACAATTAAGAGCGAAAATCACCTACTTCATTCGCAGAGCGGATCCGAACAGTACACCCGCTGGTCATGATCCTAGAAAAGTGGCATCTTCTCTGAATTTCTTTCAGAGCATGGACTTTGAAAGCCTTAAAAACTTCACGGGCTGGAAGTCCTCGAGAGTTTTCTTTAAACATTATGCGAAACAAGTGCACGAAGTCAAACATTTTGTGGTAGCCGCAGGTAGTGTTATGAAACCTGCACCTAACTCTGCGTAGAACAGTGAGTTACTTGGGACTCTAACTCTTCGGGTGCCTATGTTGACCCTCGAGCGATTCATAGTGATGTCAAAAAACACTTAGTGCTTTTATAACTGTTCTTATCCCAGGTGAAATGTCATAGTGTCACACAAGTGCCGCATGCCTTGAGCATGATGTGTTTTATTTAAAGACTTGCGTTCCTCGAGAACGAGTACCTACTAATATCCTGAAATTCCTTTTCAGATTCAAGAGCAAGCCTTTATTTCTATGTACATTATTATTACTGTAAATGAACTTTACTTTTGCTGTAAATTATTT
>NC_090728.1:6981359-6987803 GCF_036898095.1 Palaemon carinicauda
TATATATATATATATATATATATATATATATATATATATATATATATATATATATATATATATATATATATATATAAGAAGAGGATAACCCAAAACTATAAGCATAAGTATGATAGTAAACAGAGCTTGTTTGTCTGAAAGAAAACACATTAGATGCCACTTTTAAGATACCGAGGTATCAAAGTCATAAAAGCCTGTATTACAAATCAATGACATTAGCGTTAGAAACGCTCGGCACACATGTCTGCACTTATGCTAGGTTCACCTTCGGAAATGGAACAGTCTGGATGGGCAACACAGTGCCCTCACTTAGTTTTGTAGTACAGTATGTAACTACACACTCACCCTGGAATTAATCGTCCCAATTAAGACCACTGTTCCTCGCAGAGTTAAACAGTAGGGTTAACACCGCGACCCACTGCTACCACAGATCTCTTTTAGTTCCTCTACTTGCTTCGCATAGTGGCGAAAGAACACTCTGGAAGACTTCCAGCCAGTGTATGAACGGAGATGTTCAAAATCCATACAATTAAAGAAATTTAAGAATGAGGCCACTTTCCTTGGATCGTGATCTGCGGGTGTATTATCAGGATCCGCTCTGCGAATAAAATATGTGATTTTCGCTCTGAGTTGATTCAGAGATAAATTTGCGCCTGATGTTTCTCCCCTGAATAGTTGACCACCCTTGAAGTCTGAAGTTCTATGAAGATAGACCTTTAGGCATTCTACTGGACATAGAGATGCATCTTCTTTCAGAGGGCAGATTCTCCAGGGACCCCACCTGTTGGTGGGTAACTCATTCTTGGCGAGAAACGTAGGATCCGGAAAGAGGTTCAGTTCTTCCCCATCCAGGAACTGAACACGACCTGCCTCTCTCGAGAGGCTACAATCTCACTAACCCTGGCCCCGGACGCGAGTGCAAAATAGGAAAATAACTTTTTGTGTCAAATCCTTTAACGCACACTCTTCATTGCTCAACAGAGAAGTGAAATGAAGAACTTGTCTAAAGACCATGAAATGGGCTTTGGAGGTGCTGAAGGTCTGAGCCTAGCACAGGCTTTCGGGACTTTATTAAAGATCTCGTTACCTAGGTCGACCTGGAAGGCATATAGAATGGGTCTTGTCAAAGCAGACTTACACGCTGAAATCGTGTTCGCTGCCAACCCTTGACCATGGAGGTGGGGAAAAAAGATAAGCAGAAGTCTGTCAAGATCTCCTGCGGAATCTTCGCCTTGACAAAAGGCCACCCATTTTCTCCAAGATGACTCATATTGCCTTCTAGTAGATTTGCATTTATATTCCTCAAGGAAGTCTATACTGGCTTTCGAAATCCCGAAACGCTTTCTCACCGCTAGGGAGAGAAAATCATGAACTGCAGGGTCCGGGTTTTCTGTAATGAAGCGCAGACAGTTGACTTCTGGACTCGCTGGGTCAGAACTGGATCTGGTAGTGGTACAAACTTCAGCTACAGTTCCAATGCCAGGAGGAACCACACGCTGTTCGGCCACTTGTGGGCCACTATTGCCGCTACCCTTTGAAGGATCTCAGTTTGTTGAGGACCCTCAACAGAAGGTTGTGAGGAGGGAACAGATAAGTCTTGGACCATCTGTTCCAGTCGAGGGACATCGCGTCCACTGCTTCCGCTAAGGGGTCCTCGTACGGGGCACGTACAGGGGCAACTTCTTGTTGTCTTTCGTCGCAAAGAGGTCTATCTGCAGTTCTGGGACTGATTCAGAATGAAGGAGAATGATCCTGCGTCTAAGGACCATTCCGACTCTATCGGTGTGAACCTGGATAGAGCGTCCGCTGTCACATTGCGGACTCCTTGAAGGTGAACTGCCGACAGGTACCACTTCTTCTTTTCCGCCAATCGGAAGACGGCCAACATCACCTGGTTGAGAGGTGGTGACCTCGATCCTTGTCGATTCAAGTATCTTACAACTACCCTCGCTGTCTATTACCACTTTATGTGGAACGAATGACGCGGGGAGACTTCCTTTAAGGTAAGGAGCACTGCCCTAGCTTCTAGAAAGTTTTATGAGAAAGGTCTTGAATAGCCTGGACCAAGTCCCCTGGACTTTTTTCCGATGAGAGTGACCTCCCCATCCCTCCTTTGAGGCGTCTGAGTGAATCGTCACCGACGGGGGAGGTGGCTGAAGAAGAACCTGACTTCTTTAGATGTCTGGCTTGGGACCAAGGCCTGAGAAGAGTACTTAGCCGAAGCGGCTGGTCTTCTCAGATCTCTTCACGCGTTTGATGCATAACTTCTCCAAACTCCGATTGCATCCTTTAGCTGTGCTCTTAGCACTGGGTCTGTCAACCGAAGCAAACTGGAGAGAGCGCAGTACTCTCTCCTGCTCGTGTCTTGATATCCTTTCGGAATCTTGAAGTCTCTTGACAGAACCCGCTATCTCCTTCCTTTTCTTCGCCGGGGTGGAGAAACGGTGTGACAAAAGGTCCCAGTGGATCTTAGCCACTGGAACTTTTGAGATGGAGAAAGTCGAGACTTTTTCTGTTGATCTTGAAGCCTAGGCACTCTAGGAACTGGATCACTTGACTGGAAGCTTGCAAGCATTCTGTCTCGGATGCTGCCCACACCAACCAGTCGTCCAGGTAGGCTACTACCTGAATTCCCTTTAGGCGAAATTGTTTGAGAGCTACGCTCGCAAGCTTCGTAAAAATCCTTGGGGCTATGTTTAGCCCGAATGGCATGGCTCCGAAGGCGTATAGTCTTCGTTGTAGCCTGAACCCTAGGTAAGGGGGAGAGTCGATGGCTAATTGGAATGTGCCAGTAGGCGTCTGACAAGTCTATAGAGACGGAATATGCCCTCTTGGGCAGTAGGTCCTTATGTGTTGCAGTGTTAGCATTTTGAATTTGCAATTCACTATGAACTTGTTAAGTGGCGACAAGTCCAGAATGACTCGGAGCTTTTCCGAGTCTTTCTTGGGAACACAAAACAGCCTCCCTTAGAAATTGATGGGCTTCACCCTTTTTCTCCAACCGTTCTTGAACGTACTCCTCCATAACGGGGGTGGAGTGTTGGAAAAACCGAAGGTACGGGGGTGGAGTGCTGTACCAGCTCCCCGCCCAGTCCATTCTTGAGTAGGCTGTGGGCCCGGGGATCGAAGGTCCACCGATCCCGAAATTTCAGAAGTCTCCCTCCTACCGGTATCACCTCACTTGGACTGCCGTCCTGAGGTCTTGCCTTCCTGACCACGACCACCCCTGAATCCCCTTCCCCCTTGAGGGGCGTCTAGACGAGCCTCTGGCTGCTCCTCTAGGCTTTGCTCGAAAGGAAGTAGACTGCCCTTCGAACGCTGGGGTGAATGCCGTGGACTGTGTCGACACGGCCTGGGGTACCCACTGAAAGGTGGTCGGGGTTTGTGCCACGATCTGGGGCACTGGGGGCAATGGCAATTGCAGTTGCTGTTGCTGTCTAAGAGGCTTGGCTGGCCGAGACGGTAGCCTAGTCCTCATAGTCTTCCTCTTTGGTTGAGGACCCTCATCCGGGAAGACTTTCTTTTGATAGCCAGGCCCCACTTCTGGAGAAGGTTTCTATTCTCCAAGGCGGCTTTATCAAAAACTTCTTTGACCAAGTCGGTAGGGAAAAAGGTCTTTTCCCCAAATGTTGGAGGAGATTAGTTTCTTTAGCTCATGCCTCACCGTAGCCGAGGTAAACACGAACTCCCTACAAGCTCTCCTTGCCTGACGAAGCCATAAAGGTCCTTCGTCACTGTGGCCAGATGAGGCTTGGCCACTACCATGAACATTTCATGGACCTTGGGGTCACTTGCCATCGTCTCGAGAGTAGTCTGAAGAGACATTGAGGCAGTCAGTCTTTCTTTTGTATCGAACTCACTTCGCAAAAGAAAGTCAGACAGCTTAGGGAGGTCCTTGCCGAACTGACGTCCGGCAATATCAGCCTCCAACTTTCCCACTGAGAACGTAAGATGGACGTCCTTCCAGTCTTTGTGGTCCATAGGCAGGGCCAGCGACAAGGGTTTACACTCCTCTAGGGAGGGGCAAGACTTGCCGGCCTCGATTGCTTTTAGTACAGCCAGAAACCCTTTCTGTAAAAGGGGGAAGGCTCTAGTAGGCGAGGACACAAAGGAAGGGAGCTTCCTATTCAATGCAGCTACCTTTGAGTTAGAGAAGCCCCTCTCTTTCATCGAGGATGAAAGTAGAGCTTGAGCCTTAGCATGATCCATCACTATGACCTCCTTCGGTTCTGTCTCCTCCTTTGAAGCTGGTTCCTTCCTCAGCCGGACATAACAGTCGGATATGATGCCTTGCTGGGCCAGAATTCCACCCTCCAGGGGAACTGAGCCCAGCTTATCCGAGATGACGATCTTTCCAGTCGTCATCGGCATGTGCTCAGCATACCTCCATGGGTTAGCATCTGAGCACAAGGGAAGGTCTTTCACATTGAGCTTTTTCTGGGGCCCATGTGATTCTGCAAGGCACTGCATTCGCAGTTCCATTGCAGCCGCCTTCTCCTGATTCTCCTTCTGCATTTGTTGGATCATTCCAACAATAGAAGAGAGGGCCTGTCCCAGCTCTACTGGGAGACCGGCCGATGTAGAGGGGCTTGAACTTCATCCTGGGCTTCTGCCAGGAGGTCTTCCTCCTGACACCCGTCCACATCAGATATCCTGTCATTTAGCTGGATGTCTTGCATCGCGACCGCGACTTCAGCATCCACCTGGATCTGAACTTAGGGGATCTCCTCTTGAGGCTGGGGAATCACTGCATCAGCTGATGCCTTAGGGAAAAGATACGCCCTCATCTTCTCACTTGGAAGATAAGGGCCAGAAGTGTTCTTTTGGAAGCCCCTTACCCAGGTACGAAGCTTCTTCCTAGCTATTTAAATGTCTCATTAATCAGGTTAGTGCACACAGTACATACCTGAGGGTCCCAATACCGGAGATCATCCTTGGAGACAGCGTATGCTGCGTGTCTCCTACAAAACTCATGTCCGCAGAGGTTCTTGCTGCTGACATTGCAGAAAGCACTTCCCCACTTCGGAGTGTCCTTCTGTAAAGAGAAGAAATTTCCATGAGTATCAAGTGAACTATGTATCACTGGATATGCATAGTATAGCATAACAATTCAGAAAGGAAAGACACACACTTGTGTTTCCCTCACAACCCATTGTTGCAGCCTTCCAGATAATAAAATCAAAAATGGTTTATCTCTTCTAGAGTAACCAATGCAAGGTTTCCAGAGGAAACAGGTGGAGCTCACACCTAAGCAATAATTTTAAAATCCTGGATAATAGACAGGGAAGAACTCAGCTTCCTATCTGAGGGCAACAGCAAAGGGATGTGCAAGAAAACACAATAGTGTTAGAAGATACAGTGCTGTACCAAAACCTTTACTATAGTTTTCTTCTTACTGTATATGCTATACAGAAGAATACTAGTACAGTATAGGGGGATGTGTGCCGGCCTGCCTTTGCCGGCCGGCACACACCACAACTAGCTTTAAAGTATACTACTTAACAGCTATAGGGCGGCAGCCCTCTGGTTCAAATGCCTGTGCCGGTCGGCAGCAACTGCCGGCCGGTAACAGCCAGTGTTGGCCGGCAATGGCTGCCGGCCAGCAACTACACAAGGTAGTACCCAGCTGCCGGCCACACTCTTGGTGATCGGCAGACAAGGACTGACATAAGCCGGCCGGCAAAGGTACAAGACCGATGCCAGCCGGCAGCAAAAGAACCAGAGAACTACACCTGCCCGGCTGCCGGCCTCATAGGCCGGCAGCCGGGACAGGTACAGCACTAGAAGAAAATAGAATGGATGCCGGGATAAGAGTGCACACTACCTCCAAGCCCGGCAACCGAAAGAGTGCATATAAGGAAGGGGAGAAACTAATTCAGGCTTCCTTGACCAATGCCGTCCGGCTCTGCCGGCAGGCATGGATGAGGGACCAAGAGAGGTCCGGGCAGCACTCGAAAACATAAGACCCTTGCCGGCCAGCAGCTCTGCCGGCCGGCAATGGGCTGAGTCAATTCCACATCCCAACCTATACTAGGTCCAGAAGTAGAACGACGTACAGTACAGTAAGACCCCTGCCGGGCCGCTCTGCCGGCCGGCAAGGTACAGTACAGTAATGGCTAGGCCATTACGGAGATAGAGGGGGAAGGGACAAGAGGGTCCTGCCAACCTTGCTTTAGTGACAGATCACCCGCAGCCAAGAAACTTATCTTAGCCTAAGGGAGATCTAAGGGAAAAGGCCAGCAATACTTGCCAGCTTCCAGAGCACCAAAGCAAGGAAGGCGTTGCTACTCCCAAGGGAAGAACTTATCCTCCCCCGAGAACAGCAACAGGACTTAGTCTGGTCGATCACAAAAGAAGGAATCATAACTACAGAAACCTTCGGTAGTGACCTAAGGGAGCTAAGCTCCCTTTGTATGTGTTAGGTCAGCGAGGGGGACTCTGCCC
>NC_090728.1:6988303-7013303 GCF_036898095.1 Palaemon carinicauda
GTATATATGTATGTGTATGTATGTGTATATATATCTATGTGTATATATATATATATATATATATATATACTTATGTATATATATATATATATATATATGTATGTATGTATGTGTATGTGTGTATATGCATGTATATGTATATGTGTATATGTATGTATATGTATGTGTATGCGTGTATATATATGTATATATATATATATATATATATGTGTGTGTGTATGTGTATGTATATGTATGTATGTGTATATGTATATGTATATATGTGTATGTATACATGTTAATCATGTGTAAAAAAAGAAATTATATGTAAGTCTATGTATGTGTCTTTATATATATACCGGTATGTGTACACGTATGGGTATGTCTATGTATATATTATGCATGTTTATGTATGATTGCCAGTCTGTGTATACGTATGTATATGTTTTTTATATATTTATATTTAGATGTGTTTTACATATACAAATAGTTTTGTGTATGTATTTATATTGATAAGGCTACAGTGTTTTCATATGAATAAACTGTATTGAAAGTCAAAAACAAAAATTTACCTGCCATCAGAAATGACCTTTTTTGGCAGGTGTCTAATTGAGGTTGGATCTCCGCCCAGTTAACACCTGACCTCATCTCAGGTAGCTGGTAAGAGAGTGTCATTGTTTTCTAATTCTCAATATGTATGTTCGTATCTATACTTTCCCTATAAAATGTAAAGAAACCTCTATCAATAAATCAGTCCTCTGAAGAATTGTATATTTCGTATTATCATTTTCCCTGTGGTTCTTCTGCATCTGAGCATCATCTTTTCCTGTTAATTTTACGCACATATATAAATATATATATATATATATATATATGTATATATATATATATATGAATGTATGTATGTATATATATATATATATATATATACATATATATATATATATATATATATGTTTATATGTAAAAATTTATATATATATATATATATATGTTTATATATAAAAATTTATATATATATATATATGTGTGTGTGTGTGTGTGTGTGTAAATATATATATATATATATATATATTTATATATATACACATATATATGAGGTAGAAATCTATTTCTATTTAAACAAGGGATTATATATATATATATATATATATATATTTATAATCTCCTACTTAACTAGAAATAAATTTCTACCTCATATATATGTAAATATATATATATATATATATATGTTTGTGGGTGTGTGTATATATATATATATATGTATATATATATATATATATATATGTAAATAAATATATTTATATATATATATATACATACATATATATATATATATATATATTTATACATATATATATATATATATGCATAAATATATATATATATACGCATGTACATATATACAGTATATCTATCTATCTATCTATCTATATATATATATATATATACGTGTGTACATCTATACAGTGTATATATATATATATATATGTATATATATATATATATATATGTATATATATATATATATATATTTATATATATATATATATATATATGTATATATATATATATATATACGCGTGTACATATATACAGTATATATATATATATATATATACATATATATATATATATATATACATATATATATATATATATATGCACACGCACACACACACACACACATATATATATATATATATATGTAATAGTTAGAATAGTTAATATTACATGTTTAAAACAAATGACGTAATATGTCATGTTGGTTGAAGGAACTAACCGTGGGACTTGCTGTAGTCATTCAAAATCATAAACAGGACATACAAATGCAAACCTCGGCAATGTGACATTCTTCTTAACGTCAACACATTGTCTCAAGCGTGTGAAAGTTTGTGACGTCACCGGATGCAGGTGTCTTCCGAGTTTGTGACGTGACTAATATAAACTGAGCATACGATATCTGTGATATTGATAAGTTAGGCAGTTCACATCTATACTTCACCAGAATTGGTCATCTGGACCAACCCAGCTTCCTCCAGTGATGGAGATGTTTAACTCTGTTGTTTTTATAGAATAAATACTTAAAAACTATTAAGGATGTATTCAGTTATCCATTTACATACATCTGATACAACACATACTCAATGTGTGCTTATAACACTAGCACGCCAATAAATGGTGGCAGCGGTTAAAGTCTAAAACAGCGGTTAAACTCTAAGACAGCGGTTAAACTCTAAGACAGCGGTTAAACTCTAAGAATTAGAGAAAAATCTTCAAGACTTCAAAATAATAGCTGTAAGACCAGAGAAATATCTTCAAGACTTCAACATAAAAGCTGTAAAACCAGAGAAATATCTTCAAGACTTCAACATAAAAGCTGTAAAACCAGAGAAAGATCTTAAAGACTTCAAAATAAAAGCTGTAAAACCTGAGAAAGATCCTCAAGAACTCAACATTATCTACATGAATCTACAATTTTGACTAAGTATTATAGTCCAACGAAACAGCTAACATCAACAAATGTTAGAATACAACCTGAATCTTCAATCAACATCCTAGGAAACCCAAGGACTGGCGTTCAACAATTGCAAAACATATCCAGGAAGAACTACATTCAACAGGAAACTCGAACGAGACATCGCTAACAAAACATCAAGAGAGAGAGAGAGAGAGAGTGAGGACGTGTCGACATCACGCAGACCCATATATAAAGCTAAGTACAGATTTTTTTAATTCATTCCAGTTTGGGCAGTGAAGTGTAGTTATCACGAGTCGTTAGTCGATTATTACTGGGGTGAGTGTATTGATTGCTAATGTTTGTTAAAGGAAACTCCGAATTCTCATTTAGAATTTTTCTTTCTTTGTGCTAATTCCTTTTTCTTTCAGAAATTCTCGGGAAATGTTTTGGGATTAGTAACATTGTTGGGGAATTTTATTATACATATGCGTTTACGTAGTGGGCGTCTGTACTCATATAGATATTTTGATAGAATTGCAAGGGGTCAAAGAGATAGGAAAAAAAAATACAGAAGTCATGGCTCCTCCTGTCAGCCCTTCCCCTGGACCTAGTGGTGTAGGCCAGACTAATCCTCCTCCAATTGTGACGCTTGTAAATGCCAGGTCAGCAATCCTTCCTTTTCAAGGTCGGGTCAACGGGTTCTTGCCACAAAATGTGGAGTCATGGATTTCATCCGTTGATGCCCATTTAAATGCCAAACAAATCGTAGACCCTTTTGTACAATTACAAGAAGCTAAAAGTTTTATAGATTTTTCTAAGGGGGATGCGAGTGCATATTGAAGAGGTGTTTCATTTCAAGAAGCAGTTACTTGGGATGATTTCAAAGTTAGGTTACGCGCGATCTATGGGGGTGAGGAAGCCTTGGATGTAGTATTAACGTTACGAAATACACTTAATCAAGCCACTATGAATCGGCTTAATGTTATTGAGAGAGCAGCTCTCATAGCTGATAGGCTTAACGAATATCAGGACATTTTAGGTAATTCCACTTGGGTTACTAACGATAACATCTCCGTGAAAGATTTATTACGATTAATGTATTTAACTTGCATGACACTTATGTTGCCTGAAGCTTTAGTGCGGTGTTTTGATAAGAAGTTAACGCCTGCCAGTACGGAATTGGATGTCTATAAACAGATAAAGAAACACATGTCCAAGTGTCCAGATCTCGATCCCGTGTTAACTCAAGTTTTTGCAAAGAATGAAACAAAACCGCAAACAGTGAACGTAGTTAGCAGTCCAGTAGCGGGATTGACGTGTTACAACTGCAAACGTCAAGGTCATATAAGCGCAGACTGCAAAACGAAATTTTGCTCAATTCACAACACTGCAACACATTCTTATAGTCAATGTTACTCGCGTAAGACACAACAATATGCTAGAAATACACAGTAAATTCCACAGTCAGTTCCATATGGAAATAAAAAGAAAAATCCTCATTTTAACAATAAGAAGAAACAACCAAATGTCAATGCAGTTCAGAGTCCGAAACAAACAAACACTTCTTCAAATATCGCTGAGCCTGGGCCGTCAAACCAGACCTCGCAAGGTCAGACTAATTTTCAGAATGTGCAGAGCAAAGCAAATACTACATAGTTAACTCTAGAGGGGAAGAGAGTGATGTTGGGTCAAGGTCATTCATGTCAACATCAATAGTATTGAATAATCAATTTAATGTTTTATCAGATAATTGTGAGACAATAGATTTTCCTATGAAACACACGGCCGAATTAAGTAAAACAGTGCATGCTCCCGTAGATTTGCAACGAATTCATACAATAATAAGCCAAAATGAGTTACGGCCAACCTTATATGCTGTAAAATTTAGAACACAAATCCTTTACGTTATTTTTTGACTCTGGTAGTCCACGTAATATTATGGATTTGAAGACACATCATTTGTTGTTTCGAACTTTCCGATTGAAAAATCAGGAATTAGACTTTCAGGTATAGGAAATAGTGAATTAAACGTCATAGGCATAACTCATATTCAGTTCAGAGTCGGTAATCGCACGTTTGCCGATACATTTGTTGTTGTAAAAAACATTAATATGTATCCAGCTGTAATTATAGGATACCCATCTATGGGAAATCAAAACATTATCTTAGCTCCTGCCAAGCACGGCGTGTATATCAAAGGGAAATTCTATAAGTCTTCTAATACCTTAAAATCAGTTTTGGATAAAAAGGAGACGACAAATGTAACCATAACGTACGTTGAAGAACCAATAACTTGTCTCACTAATAAAGAAATAATATACGCGACCCAGCAGAATTCTCGTTCACCCGTAATATCATCTTGCACGCAATCTATCGAACCAAACATACCTTCGAATTTAATAGTGCAAATAAAGAAAACACTACCGGGATCTGAAATATTAATCTTTCCGATACTTTGAAAACTAACGGATTGTTTGTCACACAAGCTATTTATACAGTAGGCTCACATCAGCAATGTAATATCGAAGTCTGTAATCATTTAAATAACACTTTAGTAATTCACAAAAATCAACATATCTTGGATGTAGAAGTTTATAAACATCGTATTCTTACCGTTGCTGAAATCAATCACTCTCAATCAGTTGCGGATGAATCCCTTTTGCGATCTATTAAAAATAAAATCAGTAAGGACATTCAAGACGAAGAAATTCAGCAGAAAATTTTTGAACTTTTAACTAAATATCAAGATGTCTTTTCCACTACGGATGGATCCTTAGGAAAAACAGATGTGATCGAGCATCAAATAAGGTTAAAGGACAAGCAGAAAATTATATATGTACCCTCGTACAGACTCCCATTGAAATTCCAGAATGAAGTAAATAGATGAAGTAGGTAAAATGTTCGAGGAAGGGAGTCATTAGAAAATCAAAACAGCCCTTATAATTTTCCTTTAATAGTTTGTACCGAAAAAAGATCGAACATGGCGTATCTGCGTCGATTTTCGTCGTCTAAACGAGGAAACGATCCCTGATCGATTCCCAGTGCCATGTACTGACGATATTTTGTCTTTGTTAGGTCAGAATAAATATTTTACCAGTTGGACTTACTTAAAGGCTTTCACCAGATATCATTAGAAGAAGATAGTATCCCATACACAGCCTTCAGCACAGCCAGGGGACATTATGAATTTTTACGGATGCCTTTTGGTTTACGTTGTGCTCCTATAACATTTACAAGAATGATTAACATAGTGTTTGGAGACTTGTTAGGGGATATATTGCATGCCTATATGAATGATCTTGTAATCTTTTCCAACACCTTAGAAGAACATCTACGAAAGTTAGAACTAGTACTACAGAGATTAAGGCAACATAACTTAAGGGTAAAGATTAGTAAGTGTGAATTTTTCAAAACAGAATTAATATATTTGGGTTTCATGGTGTCAAGCCAAGGTCTTAAAGTAGTCCATGATAAGGTGTCGGTTATACGTAATTTTCCCATACCTACTAATGTCAAGGGAATACAGCCAAATTCTGGGTTGTAGTGGATATTACAGGCGTTTTATACGCAACTATTCAATAATAGCCGCTCCTTTAACTGATCTTACGAAGAAGGGCGTAGATTTCATATGGTCTGAGCAACATCAACAGGCGTTTAATACTTTGAAAGATGAACTGTGTAGTTCTCCTATCTTAAAATTTCCTGACTTCGGTAAGGAATTCTTCATTGCAACAGACGCTCAGACTTAGGAGTAGGAGGGGTATTGCTTCAGCAATATGATCAAACAATTTTTCCCGATAGCTTTCTATTCTCGAAAATTGAGAACTTCCGAAAGTAAGTATGCAGTAATAGACAAGGAAGGGTTAGCTATTGTTAATTCGCTAGTGCATTTTAAGTTCATAATTTACGGTTAATCCCGTTAAGGTTCTTACTGACCATAAACCACTAACAGAGTTCTTTAAAGGCTTCAATCACAGCCCTAAACGAACTCGGTGGCATTTGATCATTCAAGATTTTTGGCGCAAGAATCGGGTATTTACCTGGGAAAGCAAATATCATTGCGGGATGCATTATCACGCAACCCCGTGTCATCTTGTACGGAGCCTTTAGCTGAAATAATAGATATATCAACATCCATGCCTATTGTAAAAACAATATCAGAACAAGAAGATTTAGGCTGGAGTGCTGAATTGTTACAGACTGAGCAAAGAAAAGATCAGAAAATAGAAACAATTATAAATGCTTTGAAAGGCAATCATAAAGAAAAGGAATATATAAAGTATATAGCAGCAGAATTATATAATCAAAGATAATATTCTGTGTAGGACTGTGACAAGGAAAAACCCGCAATACACCACATGTAACGAACGACCAGGTAGAGGTACCAATCTCACTTATTTCCACTGTCTTGAATTGGTTGCATTCAAATCCATTACATGGACACCCTGGGTTCTCATTAATGTCACAGAAAGCCAAATCATTGTTTTATTGGCATACAATGCTTACAGATATAAAAAGACACATAGTTAATTGTCGCACATGTCAGGAAAACAAAGGGCATACGAAAACACCTGTCAGCCTAGGAGCTTATCCTGTGCCCAATCAACCCTTTGAAAGAATACATTTAGATTTGTTAACAGGATTTTACGAGTCAGACAGAGGAAATAAGCACCTCTTAGTAATTATAGATGCTTTAACTCGATATACAGAACTAATAGCGCTTAAAACTAAAACTGCGATTGAATGCGCTAGGAAGTTTTACGAGTGTTACATTTGTAAACATGGAATTCCACACATGATAATCTCAGACTCGGGTGGTGAATTTAATAATCACTTTCTTACCTCATTGTGTGAATTCCTCAACATAAAGAAAATTAATACCATGATATATCACCCAGAGTCGAATGGGCTAGTGGAAAGAGCAAATAGGAAGATATTAAATATATTGAGGGAAACACTAGGGGGATCAGACCCCAACTGGGATATTGCAATACCGGCGGCACTGAGTACTCTGAATCATTCATATCATATATCAATTAAAATGTCACCGCATGAAGCATTGTATGGTACCCCAGTTAGAACACCTTTCCATGTATTAATGCCTACAACTAATCTATCAAATCCTTTAAAAGAATGTATAAATGCAAGTATAAGTTGATATGATATCCTTCGAAAGAATTTAGAAGAATCACAAATCATAATGAAAAGGAATCATGATAAAATAGCGAAACCAACTAAAACATATACCGTGGGTGATAACATCTATATTCAAATCAATGTACGAAAAGGGCTCAATTATAAACTAACACCTAAGTTTGAAGGCCCATTTAACATTTTGGAAACATTAACGGCCAATAGGTTTAGAGTTCAAAACGTATCCCAACCCACGGATGAGAGAATAGTACCATTGGCTCACATAAGAAATTAAAAAGAAAAGAGAGGAAAAGAAGTGAAGGAAAATTTTATTTTGTTTTATGTGATTAAAATTTTTCTTTTTAATACAGGAGTAATTACATATATTTTTTCTCATTACAGGTTTCCAAGATGAATTTTTTGTTGTTGGGAGTGATATTGTTCGCTCAGACATTTTTCTCGTATGGGATGAGCTCTAAGACTAAAAATATATATTTTAAATATGGCAATATAGTTGAAAGACAAGAAGACATTTTTATTACATCAACCAACGTAATTGTCGAAGTGCATATGCAAGCAATTTTTCTTCAAGAGAATGATGTCACTAGCTTAAGAACTGCCATTACAAGGTTTTCTGCATCATTGGATGAGTTGCATAGAAGACATTTTCATTTGACTACAGAGAGTTTGCTTGGGCCAACATTAAAAGTTGCAGAGATGCTATCTGATGACTTGAAAAATAAGACTGGCGAGACAGGATCTTTGGCTTATGACCTTTTGATGTGGACTGTAGGACACGAACATAAAAAAGACAGAATCCGTTTATTTATGCTGCATTAAGCATCTTTGGGTCTGTTGCAAGTTTAGGTTTAGGAATTTCCAATCGTCTTAAAATTAGTAATCAAAATAAGAAAATTGAGTTCTTGACTCATAAAGATGAATTGATTATGTCAGAACTAAGGAATCAGTTAGCTTCAATCAATAAAATTATGGATTTATTAAATGAACATTCAAATAATATCGTTCAAATTATGGAAGTACAGGATTTGTTGGCAACATTAACGTATTATGATTCAAAGATAGATCACATACATAACAGAATTACACATTTCATTGAGAAATCCAAGGATTATGTAGAAGCTATCACGTTAGCAACTAAAGGTGTATTGTCGCCCCATTTGTTGCCTATAAGTTACTTAAAGTTAATTCTGGAGAACGGAAGGGATAAACTAGGCTATGTTCCTTTGTTAGACGAACATAGGTTAGAATTTTATTACAGCCTAATTACAGTAAACGTAGATAATAACAAGATTATGATTACAATTCCCTTTGATTCTTCTGATGCCTGGCAATCTTACAGGATATCACCATTTCCGACTTTCATGACGAATCACTCAAATCCAGTAATATCCAGTTTGACAGGACACGTATTGATTTCCCCAGACAAGGAAACATATACGGTCATTAAAGACTTAAATCAATTAACTCACTGTTCAGAAGCAATGGATAGAAAAATATGTACAGCTGACTCATTTGAATTCCATAAAAACTTAATGGATTCATGCGAGTTAGGTATAGTGCTAGACGGTGCTCTCTCCCAGACAAGTGAAAATTGTCTGGATAAGCTTTATCCCTTTGACAATAATGAGTTCAATTGCAGACTGAACAATGGCTCGTGGATTCGATACGACAAGGACGGCTTCAATGTATCATGCCCTGACGGATCCACGTCCTTCACCCATATCTTCGTCGCAGCAGATGGTTGTGTCGGGACTTCCCCGAATTCCATGGTGACTGGTCTACGGAAAATCATCAGAGAACGAGCCTACTTCGCGAACTTCACGTGGACCTCTACAATGCCAGCAATTCCTCTCCCGTACAACAGACAAGTTGCCAAGAGGTTGATGAAAATAACCGAAATGGACCACCTGTCACCGACTTATAAGGAAATTCTTCACCCCATACTACTAGCTGGATTGAGTATCACGGTGGTGATATTTATCGCCGTGAACATCCTTGTTTGGCGTAGGTTACGGCACAGCAAGCAGCTAAAAAGGAACGATTCGCCTAGTCCCGACAATACTCCCTATTTGATTCAATTCAAAGCCGTTTGAGTGGCCACCTCATTCGCTAAAGGAGTAATTTGTCGGGGAGAGTTTGTATGAAAAGCTGTTAGTACGCTAGTAATATGTAATTAAAGAAATTTTCTACATTTGCATTGTTAAAAATACATTTAAAACAACATTTAAAAAAAAAAAAAAGATATAAATCATTTTTCTCTCGGCATCTAATAAAAATATATAAGCTGGAATGTTAAAAAAGAAAAGAGAAAAACAAAAAAAAATATATATATAACAGAATCTATGGGCATCTAATAAAATATATCAGCCCTATATATAAATATATATATATATGTACGAAACCGTGGTACGTGTACGTACCAGGAATTCGTGTTTGTGCATTAAAAATTAAGTATTATGTTTCTGACAAAGGTAACAATTATTCTTTATCAAGTTACCGAATCATATGTAAGTCAGAAGTTTTTTTTTTTATGTACCATATAATCATTTGCTAGCAATGTACCATATATATGATCTTGGTTTTATCATGCATTTTTCTTTTTGCTTTGGTAATATCTTTTTTATATGCATTATTGTTATTATTTTTTAATGTGCCTATTTGGACATTCGTCCTCGGTTGATTATGGCTAAAGTTAAACAAAGAATAATACGTATGTCCAGTCACACCTAATAACCATGTTTTGGCTTGTTGTTAAATTTTTGTAAAAAAATTGAGATAGCTGGCCGAGCTAATGTAATAGTTAGAATAGTTAATATTACGTTTAAAACAAATGACGTAATATGTCATGTTGGTTGAAGGAGCTAACCGTGGGACTTGCTGTAGTCATTCGAAATCATAAACAGGACATACAAATGCAAACCTCGGCAATGTGACATTCTTCTTACCGTCAACACATTGTCTCAAGCGTGTGAAAGTTTGTGACGTCACCGGATGCAGGTGTCTTCCGAGTTTGTGACGTGACTAATATAAACTGAGCATACGATATCTGTGATATTGATAAGTTAGGCAGTTCACATCTATACTTCACCAGAATTGGTCATCTGGACCAACCCAGCTTCCTCCAGTGATGGAGATGTTTAACTCTGTTGTTTTTATAGAATAAATACTTAAAAACTATTAAGATGTATTCAGTTATCCATTTACATACATCTGAAACAACACATACTCAATGTGTGCTTATAACAGTGGCACGCCAATATATATATATATATATATATATACACACACACACACACACATATATATATATATATGTGTGTGTGTGTGTATATATATATATATATATATATAAATTTAGAGCAAAATAATCAAGGTTTATAGAATATATTGTGTGTTGAGGGACTTGTCGAAGTTGCAATTGAAATTGGAACACATCTCATAAGTTTCTGTACAACAAACAATCTTGTGATTGGAGTCACTCTTCTCTATCACAAGGTGATCCACAAATATACAAGGACTATACAATGTGGTAATTACTTAAATCGAATAGATCACGTATCCATTAATAAAGAGAAAAGGAGGACTCTAAGAATTTTAAGAAGCTATAGCGAAGCAGATGTTGGTGGTGATCAACAACTCCTTATTGCCACACTGACATTAAAACTAGAAACATCCAACAGATATGTGGATATATTTCCTGGATTTGATACAACAAAGATTCTTGTAATTGAATGTCAAAATTCATTGGCAGTCTTAGAGACCTTGAGAGATGAAGAGTAGACAATTGATGAAGAATAGTATGATATTGGGAACAAATATCAGTTAGCAGGTAGCGAGGTTTTGGGGCATGTAATCACAAGGAAAAAGCCATGAATGTCAAATGATGCGTGAAATACTGTAAAAAAGAGACAAAGACATGAATTCCTAGATGAAAAACTCGAGAAAGTATTGATAATTACAAGGTAGAACATGCTAAGTATTCCAGTATTGATAATAAAATAAAAAGGAAAGAAAGGAATGACTGGAGAGATTTTCTTACAAAGCAATGAATTCAAAGAGCTTAGGAGTTAGTAGTGTTGGTGAAAATGACACATAAAGGAGACCTGACTGATTGCAATAATTTCATTTGCATCACACGTACGCCAGTCGTCATGAAAATAATGAAACTGATTATTTTGAATAGACTAGAGAGAAAGATTAATGAAAAGCTGGGAGAGGAACGATTAGGATTTAGAAGAGGAGCTTGTACTGATCATATTTTGATGTTAATATATGTTGTAAAACAATGGTAGAGTATAGAAATCCAGTTTTGATGGCGTTTGCAGACTACAAAAGTTCTTGATAGTATGCACCGACCAATATTGAGGAAAGTCTTGGGTTATTATGGAATTCCTCATATATATGTAAATTTTGATTAAATCTGTTCATGAAGATAGAAAGTGCAAAATTGATGTTAATGAAGTACAATTAAATTATTTTCCAATGAACAGAGGAATTCTCCAATGGAGTGTGTTGTCAATGTGTTGTTTATCCTCCTCATCGGTTTTTAAATGCATAGAACAGTTTGAGATGGTGGAAAAGGATTGGACTGGATTGATAATAAGAAATTAGCATACCTAGAGTATGCTGATGACCCTGTCCTTGTTAGCACAAGTTTTTGCTTGATTTCCAAAATGCATGAAATATCACACTAGGTTCTGCTCAACATAAAGAGAAGAAAGACAGAAATGAATGAAACGGAATATGCAGTGAAATATGAAATATCATTTGAAGGAGAAAGGATTGATGAGGTAAAACTTATCAAATATTTAGGAACTATGATAGAGGGTGTTTAGAATTTGAGTTTAATTAAAGATTGAAACAAGACATATCAGACAATGGCTAGTTTAAGAAAAATGTGTAATCAAATTGCCTGAAACTAAAAAAAAAAAAAAATCAGTGAGATAGGTGTTACTATATGGACTTGAGGCGTGTATGATGATGAAACAATCTCTAACAAATTTTTCAGATATGAGAATAAAGCTGTCGAAAGAATATTGAGAGTTAAATAGCAGGACATGGTTAGAAATGGTGATCTGAGAGAGATTACACGAGCGCCTTATGTGGATTTGATCATGCTGAGGGGTACATGGAGATGGTTTGAACATGCTCTTCACACTCCTCAAGAAAGATTAAATCACCAAACATTTAAATGGGTTCCACAATGCACTAGAAGAGTTGGAATAGTCTTCTCTTGCTACATGTCACTCTCCTTCTCTCCACTGACGCCATCTATGTCACTATTGGCGTAGTATTCGAGTTGAGATACTACCGCTAGAGAGTTAGACAGTACTACATAGGACCCTTCTCTCTGGTTAGGGGTCTTTCCTTTTCCTTACACAGATACCGAATAGTCTGGCCTATTCTTTACAGATTCTCCTCTGTCCTCATGCACCTGACAACACTGAGATTACCAAACTATTCTTCTCTCAAGGGGTTAACTGCAGCACTATAATTTCAGTGGCTAATTTCCTCTTGGTAAGGGTAGCAGAGATTCTTCAGATATGGTAAGCAGCTCTTCTAGGAGGACTCTCCAAAATCAAACCATTGTTCTCTAGTCTTGGGTAGTGCCCTAGCCTCTGTACCATGGTATTTCACTGTCTTGGGCTTGAGTTCTCTTGCTTGAGGGCACACTCGGGCACACTGTTGTATCTAGTTTCTCTTCCTCTTGTTTTGTTATAGTTTTTAAAGTTTATATAGGAAACATTCATTTTTATGTTGTTACTATTGTTAAAATATTTCATTTTTCCTTACTTCCTTTCCTCACTGGGCTATTTTCTTTGTTGGAGCCCCTGGGCCTATATCATCCTGCTTTGCCAACTAGGGTTGTAGCTTAGCATTTGATAATAATAATGATAAAATGGTCAATAGTTTGACCTGCTCATTGGCCTTCTTCAGTAGAAAACGTTTCAAGGCAGAATCCGGCTACTTTACCTTCAAGTGAGAATTGCTGACAGTGCATTTGGATAGCTGTCACTTTCACCACTTCTTAAAAGGCATGCTCTTCATCATTCCAACAGTCTACATGCTTCTGTTACACGCCTTCACTCGACAGTCTGATGCCCTTTTGCCTGTCCATCACAACATCTTTTTACTGTGGCTGAGTACACTTCCACCCTTCAACGCATCCCTGAGGAAATTAATCTCATTGTTAATGCCCTGTCAACAAAAACATTGGTAGATGTTCAAACAAAAAGATCCAACATACCAAGCATGTAAGACATCGTGCACATCCCACCTTTGGGAAGACATCCCGCTCGATGACTCGAACGCCAACCTCCTCTGTGACATCAGTATTGATAGAGCAGTATATTGAATACCTTCTCCCATGTGCTTATAGGTGTTCGATTTCATTCATGGTCTTTCTCATCCTTTGTTTCAATCTACTGCACAGCTACTGATGATGAAGCTCATTGGTCATGGAATTATTAAGGATAATAAGCACTGGGTCTGCGCCTGTACTTCATGCCAAACTTCAAAAGTACATCAACACTCACATTCAGGAGTCGGCATCTTTCCTTAACCTCAGCGTGCAAGTGTTGATTTAGTCAGTGATTTTAGTTTTCAGGGAGCATTTCAAACGTTGAAGAGGTTGTCTTTTTTAAACACTATAGAGCTTGTCGGCAGAAAGAACTGTCAGGTATTTTAGCCTCTTGGTAGCGTTGTAAGAATTATAAAGGCTTAGTACTAAGTGTTTTGCCCATATTCATATTGACATAGTAGATCCCCTACCCACATCTCAAGGATTTCGTTTCCTGTTTACCGACATTATCCGCTCCACTTGTTAGACATGAGCTTTTCCCATGGGAACTGAAAGATCCGCCTCAAGTACATATGCCTTGCTCTCAGGGTGGATAGTGTGATCTGGAATCAATGAGCATATTACTTCTGACAGGGGTACCACTTCCACCTCTCAATTGACGACATCATTCGGTAATCTCCTGGGCATCACCCTACATCAGTCAAGCCCATGCAACCCTGCTGCAAACGGAATATTTGAACATTTTCATCACACCCTCAAAGAAGCTTCGATGCTCCACTACAATGACTCCATCCAGTTTACTCAGCTTCCTTATGTATTCGTTGAACTAAAGACTACTAAATATGCTCTTGATGTCTCAGCAGCTGCATTGGTGTATGGCAACCCGTTTGTCATTCCTGTATTTTTTTTTCTATTTCTTCTGTAACATCCTCAGACAATCTTCAACACATATGTCACATTGTGGAAAAAATTTACTCCATGGCGTCAGGCTTACAAGCCCCCAGCTAAACAGAACATAGCGATAGATTAGCAGTCTACAAACGACGTTTTCCTCTGCAATGACATTAATA
Source organism: Palaemon carinicauda (assembly GCF_036898095.1). Taxonomy (NCBI): domain Eukaryota; kingdom Metazoa; phylum Arthropoda; class Malacostraca; order Decapoda; family Palaemonidae; genus Palaemon; species Palaemon carinicauda. Next base: position 7,003,269 of record NC_090728.1, read on the forward strand.
AATCAGCTCTAATGCCGCAATTCACAGGCACTTTCCTCGTTACCTATCGCAATAAGAAGGCTCTCTTAATCAACATTCGTTGCAAACAAGACTAGGTCTCCTTTGATCCCCTAAAACCTAAATATCTCCTGAATGGTGACCGGCCTATAGTACGGCTCTTAATAGCCGGGTGCCCTATTTCACATGTATGTCTTTTTTAATGTTGGGGGGCGCGGTTTGTGCTACATACAGCATGTGTTTCACACACATTCGTACATTATAACAATATTTTCTTTTTCTTGTATATCTCGCTCTCCTCACTTTAACCGTAACTGTTCAACCTGGCTTATATGTATATGTATATATATATATATATATATATAGATATATATATATATATATATAAATTGGTGTATGTCAACCCGTTTGTCATTCCTGTATTTTTTTCTTTTTCTTCTGTAACATCCTCAGATAATACTCAACACCTATGTCACATTGTGGAGAAATTTACTCCATGGCGTCAGGCTTACAAGACCCCAGCTAAACAGAACATAGCGATAGATTAGCAGTCTACAAATGACGTTTTCCTCTGCAAGGACATTAATAAATCAGCTCTAATGCCGCAATTCACAGGCACTTTCCTCGTTATCCATCGCAATTTGAAGGCTCTCTTAATCAACATTCGTTACAAACAAGACTAGGTCTCCTTTGATCACCTAAAACCTACATATCTCCTGCATGGTGACCGGCCTATAGTACTGCTCTTAATAGCCAGGTGCCCTTTTCACATGTATGTCTTTTTTAATGTCGAGTGGCACGGTTGGTGCTACATACAGCATGTGTTTCACACACATTCGTACATTATAACGATATTTCGTTTTCTTGTATATCTCGCTCTCCTCACATTAACCGTAACTGTTCAACCTGGCATATATATATATATATATATGTATATATATATATATATATATACATATATATATATATATATATATACATATATATATATATATATATATATGTATATGCATGTATATATATATATATATATATTTATATATATATATATTTATATATATATATATATATATATATTTATATATATATATATATATATATGTTAGTGTATGTCAACCCGTTTGTCATTCCTGTATTTTTTTCTTTTTCTTCTGTAACATCCTCAGACAATCTTCAACAACTATGTCACAATGTGGAGAAATTTACTCCATGGCGTCAGGCTTACAAGCCCCCAGCTAAACAGAACATAGCGATAGATTAGCAGTCTACAAACGACGTTTTCCTCTGCAATGACATTAATAAATCAGCTCTAATGCCGCAATTCACAGGCACTTTCCTCGTTATCCATCGCAATAAGAAGGCTCTCTTAATCAACATTCGTTGCCAACAAGACTAGGTCTCCTTTGATCCCCTAAAACCTACATATCTCCTGCATGGTGACCGGCCTATAGTACGGCTCTTAATAGCCGGGTGCCCTATTTCACATGGATGTCTTTTTTAATATCGGGGGGCGCGGTTGGTGCTAAATACAACATGTGTTTCACACACATTCGTACATTATAACGATATTTTCTTTTTCTTGTATATCTCGCTCTCCTCACTTTAACCCTAACTGTTCAACCTGGCTTATATATATATATATATATATATATATATATATATATATATATATATATATATATATATATATATATATATAAATCTGATAGATTTAGTGACATTTTTGCTCCGAACCTCTTGTATATAAACTTGATATATATTGAATTAAAGTCAGTTGCATTCACCTCCATGTCAGTTATAACCCCACGGCCAACCCGCACAATTATAACACTTTCTGATTTTACTCTCTCTTGGTGAGTTTCCTTGCCAATAAGAACATCGTAATTACTCAGTGATGTTAATATTGAATATTCAAACTGCCACTTTTGTAAATTTTACCTATTTATGCAACTTATTTCTCTGTGTTGTTCACAAACATTCTAATGGAACTCAGTAATCTTAAACACATACATTAGGATAATGATTAGATCAATGTGTAATTTAGGAGTCAAAATTCTTTTTTCTATACGTTGATAATTTAAAACCTTTATTATTTGATAAAGCTACAAGGTCTATAATGGCCAAATCGTTTTGTAATTAAGAATATTGGATAACATTTTTACTTCATTAAAACTAAAACGCCTTAAAGTGAGAAATTCTTCTGTACCTCTGTTTTGATTGTCAATTTTGTGGAATGTAACAGTTGATTAAATCACCTAAGAAATTTCAAAATTTCATAACATGTACTACCCATAGGGTACATTAAAGTAGTACTACTTAGGACGCAAGGAGTTAAAAGAGAAAAAAAAATCCATATAACGATTATTCAGAAATAGGGATAAAAGGTCATCAAATACCAAGCCAGGTTCCTTTTTTCACAATAAATTTTCGCAAACACATATTTGCAACCCTTGAAAAAATATTCTTCATCATCATCTTCTATGAATAGTGACGAAAGAGGGCCTTGGACAGATTTCGCCAGTCATCTCTATCTTGAGTTTTGCAAATAGTAATTCTTCTTTCATCACCTTTTACTTCGTGATTCATAGTTCTCAACCATGAAGGTCCTGGTCGTTCAATTCTCCTTGTGCTTTGTGGTGCTTAGTTAAAAGATTGGTGAGCTAATCATTCTTTGGAATGCAAAGAGCAAGCCAAAACCATCTACATTTACCCTTCACTATGATCTCATCCATATATGGCATTTGAGTATTCTCTCTTATAGGTTCATTTAAAATCCTGTCCTGCCATTTAACTCTCAACATTATTCTCAAGTCATTATTATAAAATCTACAAATTCTTTCGGAACTTGTTTCATCATCTTACCATGACTTATGTTCGGCATAACATAGATCTAACTAAACTTATATATAGCCATATCTTTACACGTAATGTCAGGCAATTTAATTTCTGAGTTTTACTTTGCCTTTTGAAATATATCATTAAACTCTACTTCTAAAGCCCTGTATTAGAGATCATGGTTACTAAATACCCAAGTGTTTAGACTTCATTAATTCTTTATCCCTACAATCAGATTTCACCTTCCATTGCAAATCCATTCTCTTCATCTCTCTCTTACCTCTATTTATCTTGAGCACTACCTACTGTGATTTATCATGCATTCTGGTAAGCATCCTGTGGTGTTCTGCTAAAGAGGATAGAGTTATCAGCATACTGTAAGTATGCTAATATCTAATTACCAATCATGTCCAATCCTTCTTCGCCCTCTCAACAATTTCATACATTACAAAATCAATGACGACGATAAACAATATAGGTGACAACACTCTCCCTCAGAGCACTCCACTGTTCACTATAAATTCATTTATTAAGATTCCACTAGCATTAACTTCGCCTTGCATTGCTCATGAGCAGCCTTAAACAAATTTACATCCAAAGTGTATTTCTATATTCTATACATTGCTGAAAAACATGTTTCAAAATAAAAATTTGGTTTTTGAAATTTCTACCGTTTCTAATTCCTTCTTGTTCATCTCATATTTTCGTCGTTCTTTCTCACTAGGCTATTTAGAAGAAGCTTACTATATAATTTCATAACAACTGAGGTAAGTAATGCCTCTATAATTATTGCAATCAATCAGGTCTCCTTTCTTTGCCATTTTTACCAACATCCTTGTTCCCATTCGTCAGGTTATTTTTCTTCATGCTACATTCTTATAAATATTCCTTTAAGTATTCAGGGAGGCACTTCATTTTTATCTCAGCAGTTATTCAATTGTATCCAGTGGATTTCCATCTCTTGAACTTTTTTAATGACACCTTCAAGGTCTTCTTCAGCTTCAGGTAAATAAATCAATCTATTCCCTCCATATCCCTATTCATTACCTCACTATAGTATTCGCTCCAATGTTGCCTTTCTACATTTTCTGTTGTTATAAAAGATTCATCTCTTTTTTTATGGGTATATGATTCTCCTTGCCAGCCTTAGATGTTTCAATAATAAGTTTATGAGCCATTCCTACACAAGAGCCACTCCCTGAACTCATAGATTTGTCAGCCTCATCTACTTTCCTGTCTAAATATTGTATCCAGTCATTATTGGCTTTTCTTTTGACCTTGTTTCATTACTGGAATACTTAATATAATCTACCTTGTAATGCTTATTACCTACTCAAAAAAGAGAAAATTGAGATACGAGTAGAGTTGCGAGTAAATTTTCATCCTGAGATACGAGGAGAAATTTGAGATACGAGGTACAGTAGTTCCCTATGCGGCCGGCAAGAGGCCGCATGTGCGAGAGGCTGCTCACGAGAACAGCATCGCTCGGTCTTTCCTGTCAGACCTCCGTCGTGTAAAGTTATCTCCGAGCATCAGCCGTATTGTTTTGTTCTTTTTATGTGCTTTTTGTGTGAATCATTGCATAATTTACAAAATAAACAATGGGTGTAAAGCAAGGGAATTTAAACAAGGGTAGTAAAAAAGAAACGCGTATAATGACAATGGAGAAGAAGCATGAAATAATCGCAAAACATGAGTGTGGCGTAAGAGTGACTAAGCTGGAATGCCAATATGAGAGGAATATATCGACTATATGTACCTTCCTTTAAGCAGATGGATGCCATGAAGAGCACCAAGCCTTCGAAATGAATAACCACGCGTTCTAAGCAGCTGCGTTGTGATATCCACGATGAGATGGAGAGGCTTCTTTTAATCTGGATGAAGGAGAAACAGTTGGCGGGAGATAGTGTGACCAAGATGATCATATGTGAGAAGGCTAGTAGAATCAATGATGGTTTGAAAGGAAAGGAAACAGCCGAGAAAGGGGAGACTTTAACGGCAGCAGAAGCCTTCAAAGCCTGTCGTGGCTGGCTGGAAAATTTCCAAAAATGGACTGAGATACACTCTGTTGTGAGGCTTGGGGGAACAGCAAGTTCCGATGCAAAAGCTAGGGCGGACTTCGCCACAAACTTTGCCTCGGTTATCACCCGACAGGGCTTCATCCCCCAACAAGTCTTCAACTGCGATGAAACTGGCCTTTTTGGAAGAAAATGACCAGGAGGACTTTCATCACAGCAGAGGAGATGAGACTAATGGGCCATAAATCCATGAAGGACTGGTTAACTCTAGCCTTGTATGCCAATGCCAGCGGTGACTGTAAGGTTAAGCCATTGTTGGTGTAACATTCTGAAAACCCAAGTGCTTTCAAGAGCCAAAGGGTCTTGAAAGAAAAACTTCAAGTGATGTGGCGCAATAATGCTACGGCTTGGGTTACCGACATTTCTTCACAGAATGGGTTAATCTATGCTTTGGTCCGTCAGTCAAAAAATATATTGGCGGAAAAAAACCTGCCATTGAAATGTCTCCTGTTCCTCGAAATGCCCCTGGTTACCCTCCTGGTCTCGAAGAGGACATTCTTGATGAATTCAGGTTCATCAAGGTGCTTTATCTCCTACCCAACACCACACCACCCCTCGTGCCCATGGACCAGTAAGTTATTTCTAACTTCAAGAAACTGTACACAAAGCATTTATTCATGAAAAGTTTCGATGTCTGAGACAACACCAATCTCACCTTTTGGGAATTTTGGAAGATATATTTAAACAACACACATTACTTGGAAATTATTGACGATGCATGGCAGGGTGTCATAAGACGAACTCTTAATTCAGCGTGGAAAAAATTGTGGCCAGCTTCTGTCGCTGAGAGGGACTTTGAAGGGTTCGATACGACTGATCCAGATGACCCTGAACCTGTTGTGATGGATGAAATCGTGTCCCTTGGAAAGTCCATGGTGATGGAGGTAGACCAGTCAGACGTGAACGATGTCAAAGAGCATCAGGAAGAGCTCACTACACAAAAATTGATCGAGCTCCAGGATATGCAACATTCGGATATGTTGCAGGAGCTCAGTAGTAAGGAGGTGGTGGAAGACAAGGGATGTCCTTCTACGGCAAGAATCAAAGACATGTTAGCGAAGTGGCAGGAGTTTTCTAATTTTATGCAAAATAGGCACCCGGACAAGTAGGCGAGTTGTCTTGCTTTAGCCTACTGTGATGACACTTGCGTGTGTGATTTTTGCAACATTTTGAAGGGGAGACTAAAGGAAATAGCCCGTCAAAAAGTGCAGGTGAATGAAACGCAAAAAGAGCCAAGCCTGAAGAAGGAGAGAATTTAAAAAATTAAAGTGAAAGCAAAATGTAGATTTAAGTTTATTGTAACGTAAGATTAACATTTTATTTTTAAGTGTGTGCACAGTAAGCTAAATTCATTTAATTGAAATTTAAAGTTGAATTTCATTTTAAGTTGCATTTAAAGTTAAGATTATGTTATATAGTGCTACAAAAATGTTGCGTACCGAAAGTGTTGCCATCAAGACTCTCTCCTCCCCGTACTGTCTCCCTCCTCCTCTTCCACACACACAGCTGTTACCCGCTTTCGTCTGTCTCGTAGGTAAGAACTGCATAAAAATGTTACATTTCATTCAACATCTCAGTTCATAGCTATTTGTTATTTTGTTAGCGTAGGATGTTGATTACAACAATCAAAAACATGGTTTTACTCTGTAATATACTATTTTTAGGGATTTTTCAGAAGGTGGGAACGGATTAATTTTTCTTAGTTATTTTATATGGGGAAAAAAACTAACCTAAGATACCATGAAATTGAAATACGAGCCCAGTCTTAGAACTGATGGAACTCATATATCAAGGTATTACTCAATAACAGTTGGAAGCACACAGATCACTACTAATTGAGTAACCCATGCGTTTTCCAGGAGGTTCCGTCACACAACCTGACACCAACTTTTTTCTTAGTTTACACTGTTTAGTCCTCTGGTAGATTGACCTGTTCTCGCGTGTTCTTATTCCCTTTGACAAACACTTGCGAATAACCTGTGAAAAAAAATTTACAGGTATGTACTAAATTCGTTTGTAAGGTGAATAATGGCATTCTCTATTTTTAGGAACGCAACTTAAACTCCCTATCGCAACTATGCACAAATACCATGGATGGTAGCTTACAGAGTACGGCAGTGGCAGCAAGGATGAAGAACGGATATTTGTTTATTTAACAGCGTAGAGAGTACGCAGCCAGTAAGGAAAAAGCAAATATAGTAGGGATGTATTGATTCATTATGGAAACTTAGATTTGAAAAAAATAAAAAAGAAAAAATCTTGTAGTTTCTTTGGAGTTTATGCCAACAAACATTACTGCCAAAACCATGTTCAAAACTTATATATGTAGGCTATATGACAACTGGGAGTCTTTGTTATTAAGAGAGAGTAGAATTGTATAAAGTGAATATAAATGACATTTGATTACAATAGTTATTGGGTGTATTCGCTCGGGCAGAGAAAATTTATAATTACCAATTTGATATATTTCTGGTATTGTTTTCTTGAGAATTGATTGATACAGAGAGAGAGAGAGAGAGAGAGAGAGAGAGAGAGAGAGAGAGAGAGAGAGAGAGAGAGAGAGAGAGAGAGAGCTGAGGGGGGGGGCTGCTTCCATTTTCGCCTTAAAAAGATGCAAGTCTTGTTCTTTCATATATTGGCTTAGTATATGAATATTTAGAGAGAGAGAGAGAGAGAGAGAGAGAGAGAGAGAGAGAGAGAGAGAGAGAGAGAGAGAGAGAGAGAGAGAGATGGACTGGTTTCATTTTCGTCTTCAAAAGATGTAAGACTCGTTCTTTCTTATATTGGGTTAGTATGTAAACATTTGAGAGAGAGAGAGAGAGAGAGAGAGAGAGAGAGACTAAAACAATTTTCTCTTGTGACAGGTGTTTCAATTGCTATAATAACCTTTTAATCTTCAAGGAAATATAAACAAAGTTGAGAGAATGTTGTATCTTTTCTTAATACATATAGTGTCCTAGCACATGAAGGAGAAATCAAATGACGCTAAAAGTGTTAATGACATCCATTAAACCCCACCAAAAATTTCGGTCACCATGGATGGAAGAATATATACTCAGATATATCGGTATTCATGTCTGGGGTTTGGCTATTTTTTATCACCAGGCTGGCCAACTGGGGATTGGTGATTGTGGGAGATTATTTGTCTGTTCGCTCAGAACAAACCAGTCTAGTATGGGTGGCCTGACTAGTAGAACTTTGCTGATTATGGAAAAACACAAACCCTTTCACCACCTTAAAGTATCCCCATTTAAAACATATGCAAACTTTCCAAGTAAAGAACCTCATCTTCAGAAAATCCCAATAAAATTCTTAAAAAGTTATATATTTCTATTCAGTACTTGAAATTGAACGAACGATGAATATCATTAAGCCATTTAAAAAGAAATTATATAGAACTTAAGATAAAAAAGTATCATAACAAGTCTTATTGGAAACTAAAATGAATAATAATAATAATAATAATAATAATAATAATAATAATAATAATAATAATAATAATAATAATAATAATAATAATAATAATAATGGACAATCTTTGGCCTGCATATAGGATGGCTCTTTAACACAAAATCGAGATGCCTCTTGCGTGTGCCACTGTCTTGGGATAGAGTTCTCTTGTTTGAGGGTGCGCTCACGTACAGTATTCTATCTTATTTCTCTCCCTCTTTTTTGTTTTATTATAGGTAAAAAGAAATAATTCTAAGTTGTTACTGTTTTTAGAATATATTATTTTAATTGTTCATTACTTCTCTTGTAGTTTATTTCTTTCCTTGCTGCCTATCCTCAATAGTCCAGTTTTCTTGTTAAGCCCTTGGGGTTCTATCTTCCTGATTTCCCAGCTATTTGTTTAGTTTACCCGGTAATAATAATACTAATAATAATAATAATAATAATAATAATAATAATAATAATAATAATAATAATAATAATAATAATAATAATAATAATAATAATACTGAAAGCTTGATAAGATATAATACATTATATCAGTAGTATAGCATAAAAAGAAGACGGTGATGTCCAAACAAAGTACGATTATCGATTATCATATTCTGAGATGCAATATGAATCATGAACATTTGATGCTATGAAGTTTGTATTCTTCTGGATCAAAAAAAAAAAAAAAAAAAAAAAAAAAACTGCTTGAAATGGTTTGTTGGTAATTAGAAAGATGAATGCCCTCGAAAGTGCGCATGATATAGTGTAAAACCACCGGGTTTCTCTGTGTTCTTCTATATCATTTAGACGTATCGTTCACACGTCTGGATTCATAAGGGATATTTCCTTTGAATACCCTCAGAGCACGAAAAAAAGATTTTCTCGCGCAGTAAGAGTTTTGAACATAAATATCAAAGGGGATAAGTAAACAATTACTCTTTAACAAGTTATATATGTATTCATAAGTTATATATGTATTCATAAGTTATATATGTATTTGTGATTGCAGAAATAACCTATTGATGTGTCACTGCAAAGCCTGAACCAAAGTGTAGAAATTAAAGCATAAAACCTAATTCTCTGTAGGATTCAATCTTAAATGTAGGTTTAATCAAGTATCATTTTTAATGAATTTGCATTCATATCATCCTTATGATTGATGGTTGAACTTCATTCACAGATCAGCGTCATCACTAAAATTTATCTCTTTATATATTTAATTTATTCTCTCCCATCTCATCGATATTTGATCTCTTATAATCTCATCTTTCTGAATTCTGTGATGCTAGCAATAGTAATAAAATGCGACTTACGATAACATTATACATAGTACTTAACAGATCGTTTTTAAAATTGTGATTTTTGTCGTTACTAATCCTTGATTAGGTCTATAAAATGTAGACATTTTCAAAAGGATTCAGGCATAATGGAAACCTTTGCAATTCCTTCCAGCAAGCTATACCACAAGTAATTGGTTCATATCTCTCGTTTCCTTCTCTACCATTTATACGGCAACCCACCCCCTTCTCTCTTCTCCCTACCTCTTATTAACTTTGTTCTCCTTTCTCTCTCTTTTCTTCTTCTTCTTCTTCTTCTTCTACTTTCCTCTTATCGTTCTTTTACCTCCCATTTGTTGTGTGATTCTGGGACACGCAATGCCATTTCCTCAAGAATGTAATCGAGA
>NC_090728.1:7024407-7029407 GCF_036898095.1 Palaemon carinicauda
TGTAATCTGGGCTACAAATTCTCAATGCCCTAAGGTACATGGAGGAAAAAACTGAATGCTTAATATTTTTAGAGTGACCGGAGTAAAAATGTACATATGAAATATTATTTGTAGGCTTTCTATATATGGAAAACTTAAATTTATCAGTTTCTCTAACTATTAAAACGTCTAAAAATGGGATACGGTTATTTTCTTCATTTTCTATAGTGAATTTTATTGATGGTACTAATGAATTAATGATTGAAACAAAGCCCTCAAGATTAAAATTTTCTTCTAAAATACCTAGAACATCATCAACATATCGATACCACACAATTTGGGAAGACCACACTGAAGGGATTAATCTAGATTCAAAAAATTCCATATATATGTTGGATAAAAGTGGGGACAAAGGATTACCCATAGCCATACCAAAAACCTGTTCATAGAAATCTCCATTAAAACTAAATTTACACTTTTTAATGCACAAACAAATGAGCTCAATAATAGTGTGGGTTGATAAAGGTAAATCATAAGCATCTAATATACCCGACAGGAAATCCAATAAGTCATCAACCGGCACTTTGGTAAACATTGAAGTGATATCAAAACTTACTAATCTATGTCTAGACGTAAGGTTAACTTTTTGTAATTTTTCGCAAAGATCAACAGAATTTTTTATATGAGAGGTTGAAATAGATCCTAAGATCGGGGAAAGTAATTTGACTAAATATTTGGATAATTTATAGTTAATAGAACCTGTAGCACTGATAATTGGTCTGATTGGATATCCTGTTTTATGAGTTTTAATTAAACCATATAAATAAGGCAAAGACGGACCAGTAGAGATAAAGGCATTAATTAAGGATTTTTCTTGTTTTAAGATAGATTTTAAGTTTTCATTAAAATCTTTGATGACCTCGTCTAAGGGATTAACTCTTAATTTTATGTAAGTGGAAACATCAGATAAAAGTATATACATCTTTTCTAAATAAGTTGTTTTGTTCATGATAACTAATACATTAGCTTTGTCTGCTCTACTGCTCCGTCTTTGCCTTATTTATATGGTTTAATTAAAACCCATAAAACAGGATATCCAATCAGACCAATTATTAGTGCTACAGGTTCTATTAACTATAAATTATCCAAATATTTAGTCAAATTACTTTCCCCGATCTTAGGATCTATTTCAACCTCTCATATAAAAAATTCTGTTGATCTTTGCGAAAAATTACAAAAAGTTAACCTTACGTCTAGACATAGATTGGTAAGTTTTGATGTCACTTCATTGTTTACCAAAGTGCCGGTTGATGACTTATTGGATTTCCTGTCGGGTATATTAGATGCTTATGATTTACCTTTATCAACCCATACTATTATTGAGCTCATTTGTTTGTGCATTAAAAAGTGTAAATTTAGTTTTAATGGAGATTTCTATGAACAGGTTTTTGGTATGGCTATGGGTAATCCTTTGTCCCCACTTTTATCCAACATATATATGGAATTTTTTGAATCTAGATTAATCCCTTCAGTGTGGTCTTCCCAAATTGTGTGGTATCGATATGTTGATGATGTTCTAGGTATTTTAGAAGAAAATTTTAATCTTGAGGGCTTTGTTTCAATCATTAATTCATTAGTACCATCAATAAAATTCACTATAGAAAATGAAGAAAATAACCGTATCCCATTTTTAGACGTTTTAGTAGTTAGAGAAACTGATATATTCAAGTTTTCAATATATAGAAAGCCTACAAATAATATTTCATATGTACATTTTTACTCCGGTCACTCTAAAAATATTAAGCATTCAGTTTTTTCCTCCATGTACCTTAGGGCATTGAGAATTTGTAGCCCAGATTACATTGAGGAGGAGTTCACTAAAATAGAAAAAATTACAACAGATCTTTGTTATCCTAAATATTTCTTAGAAAAATGTATGAATAAGGCTAAGAAAACATTTTATAGTGTCCAATTAGAGAGAAAGGAAACAATTAATAATATGCTTTGTTTGCCATTCCATGTTTGTTTTTTCGATGTTATACCCCTTTTGAAAAACTAGACATTGCTGTAGCGTTTAAATATAATTGTACATTAAAAAACATGTTAATTAAGAATAGTTCTGGAAATGATAATAATGTAATATATAGCATTCCTTGTTCAGAGTGTAACCTATTTTATGTTGGCCAAACATCAAAAAGTATACCAGTCAGATTAAAATATCAGGTGGCTGTCTCCAGGGGTTCTCTTAATAATGCCTTGGCCTCCCACTGGTTAGGGTCAAGTCACAGAATTGGTTGGTCAAAAACGGAAAAAGTAATCCATGTAAATGACTATTTCCAAAGGAATATTGTTGAATAATTTTTAATCTCCTGTACTCAAGGTAGAAATTTGAATCTAAGCCCAGGTCTGTTTTCCGTTAATCCAGTATTATCCTTTTATCTAAAATCTGACTTCTCCGGATTATTAAGAAACTGACAGCTGTTGGATCCCTTTCTCCAGTATAAATACGATGTCTTTGTATATGTATTCTCATTGCTGAGTTTGATAATGTCCTGAGTGGATGAAAGTACTAACTCCAATCAAGTCTTTTTCATTTTTCCTTTCGTGGCTATAATACATTTTATATTCATCACGTGTCAACTTTCGTGATTTCTACACACACACACACACACACACACACACACACACACACACACACACACACATATATATATATATATATATATATATATATATATATATATATATATATATATATATATATATATATATATATATATATCTATATATATACACACACATATATATATATATATATATATATATATATATATACATTTATATATACATATGCATATATATATATATATATATATATATATATATATATATATATATATATATATATATATATATATATATGTAAATGTACATATACTGTATATTTGTATATATTCATATATATATATATATGTTTATAAATATATATATATATATATATATATATATATATATATATATATATATATATATATATATACATATATATATATATATATATATATATATATATATAATTTATATATATATAAATATATATATGTATAGATATATATAAATATATATATATATATATATATATATATATATATATATATATATTAAAAAAAAAAAATATATATATATATATATATAAATATATATATATATATATATATATATACATATATATATATATATATATATATATATATATATATATATATATACACTAACCGATGTGCTATACCACACATATTAGTACCTGAGCAGCTCTCCTGCGGTTTGTTATTTAATCATTCGGATATTCTTGAGACACGCTTGCTTAAGATTTGTTACAGGTTTGAGAGAGTAAACTTTCCGCAAAGATATTTATATTTCAAAACAAAATCTAATTATTTCAGCTTATAAAATATCACAAACGTTAGGATGCAAATCTAGTTAGTATCACACTATACGAGTACTGATAATAAACTTATTTGATATATCAAAAACAGCAGTTCCCTTTAACCAAAAAATAATAAAGTTATAATTAAAAACACATAATATTCATGTCTATGAATTTTCATGAATAGATTTTTATTTATTTCATTCCAAAATTTCTGATAAAATTCAATGAATTAGTTACATTTTAATTCCACATATATATTTTCCAATATACCGCTCTGAATAGAAGTTTTATATGTAATAATGCCAAAGATGATATAAAACGACCTATGACATACACGATTCGATTATGATATAAACTTATATGTAATATTGTGTGCTGCAGACAATGGTATAATCTGGGAAGTCATGATAAGGGGATCCATCGACCATTAATATTCTTATTTTAATTCCTCTTGCATTTTGGCTGTCATTCAAATATTTTGGCCGACTCATTTACATTGAAATACAATATGATATGGGATCTGAGGTCAAAACATAGGTTAAGTATAGGATAGAAACTCATTCGTATAGAAAGGCGTAGAGATTTTAACATAACCTTAATAATAAGCATCAATACTTCACCTTTTCTTGCTTTATCAATCCCATAAGGTGCGTTAGTTTTAGAGAGAGAGAGAGAGAGAGAGAGAGAGAGAGAGAGAGAGAGAGAGAGAGAGAGAGAGAGAGAGAGAGAGAGAGAGAGAGAGAATACTAAGTAAGTTTATGTAAAGTTGAACTGCTATAGTGAACGTTGTAGGAATAGGCATTTCACAATTCACCAAAACTACTCCAAAAGTCTTAACCAACTTTTGGAACAGTACACCAAAAAATAAAAGAGAGAAAAAACTCTGCATAGTAAATTACAATGGTTGACATTTATGTATTTCTACACATTAGTAATGATATAAATCACAATAATAAATTAATTTATGATATGAATTTTGATATTGAATCTAATAATCGAATATGAGAACACATAATCATGAGATAAAAATGGAAATTGCTTCCTGGTATATTATTGGGTAGAGCGAAACTGTCAATTTTTTTCTCACAATTGATTTTAAATGTAGGGAACGCTATGAAGCTGTTATCACCGACAGATACCCCCATATTTTCAGATAACTACTAGCTTTGCGATATCCAAAACTATCCGAAAATCCTTGAAGAAACTAAGACAAAGTCAAAGAAACAAAAGAAAAACCTTGTAACGGTTTATGGCTTCTAAGTATTAATCCACATTATGGGCGATTTTATTTCGAAGTAGATTTCATTCGAAGCATTTCTCTAAGATGTGAAAAAAAAAATTGTTTTTTAAGAAAGAGTTATTTTGATTGAAAAAGAATTTGAATGACTTTACATATGTTCGAGAAAAAAATGGATCTAGGTGAAAATGTAACTTTCATATAACAGAAATGATCAAATGGTATACATTCTTCAATTAGCATTTCCGGATATGCAAACACTTTATATTTGTGCGCCAGTTGTTTTGTATAATTATTACTTCAGTTTACTATCTTAGAAACTTGTCTCATTTCCAAAATGAAGGTTAACATGAG
>NC_090728.1:7044239-7049239 GCF_036898095.1 Palaemon carinicauda
CTCCAAGGATGATCTCCGGTATTGGGACCCTCAGGTATGTACTGTGTGCACTAACCTGATTACTGAGGCCTTTGATTCCCCTAGGACGGCGGAATCAAGGGATATAGCTAGGAAGAAGCTTCGTACCTGGGTAAGGGGCTTCCAAAAGAACACTTCTGGCCCTTATCTTCCAAGTGAGAAGATGAGGGCGTATCTTTTCCCTAAGGCATCAGCTGATGCAGTGATTCCCCAGCCTCAAGAGGAGATCCCCCAAGTTCAGATCCAGGTGGATGCTGAAGTCGCAGTCGCTATGCAAGACATCCAGTTAGATGACAGGATGTCTGATGTGGACGAGCGTCTGGAGGAAGACCTCCTGGCAGAAGCCCAGGATGAAGTTCAAGCCCCAGACGTTGTAGAGGAAGAGGTCGACGAGGTGTCGGCTACTCCGGTTCAGATTCCGGACCCTATTCCCTCAACATCGGCCGTCTCCCAGTAGAGCTGGGACAGGCCCTCTCTTCTATTGTTGGAATGATCCAACAAATGCAGAAGGAGAATCAGGAGAAGGCGGCTGCAATGGAACTGCGGATGCAGTGCCTTGCAGAATCACATGGGCCCCAGAAAAAGCTCAATGTGAAAGACCTTCCCTTGTGCTCAGATGCTAACCCATGGAGGTATGCTGAGCACATGCCGATGACGACTGGAAAGATCGTCATCTCGGATAAGCTGGGCTCAGTTCCCCTGGAGGAGGTGGAATTCTGGCCCAGCAAGGCATCATATCCGGACTGTTATGTCCGGCTGAGGAAGGAACCAGCTTCAAAGGAGGAGACAGAGCCGAAGGAGGTCATAGTGATGGACCATGCTAAGGCTCAAGCTCTACTTTCATCCTCGATGAAAGAGAGGGGCTTCTCTAACTCAAAGGTAGCCACATTGAGCAAGAAGCTCCCTTCGTTTGTGTCCTCGCCTACTAGAGCCTTCCCCTTTTTACAGAAAGGGTTTGCGGCTGTACTAAAAGCAGTCGAGGCCGGCAAGCCTTGCCCCTCCCTGGAGGAGTGTAAACCCTTGTCGCTGGCCCTGCCTATGGACCACAAAGACTGGAAGGACGTCCAAATTACGTTCTCAGTTGGAAAGTTGGAGGCTGATATTGCCGAACGTCAGTTCGGCGAGGACCTCCCTAAGCTGTCTGACTTTCTTTTGTGAAGAGAGTTCGAGACAAAAGAAAGACTGGCTGCCTCAATGTCTCTTCAGACTACTCTCGAGACGATGGCAAGTGACACCAAGGTCCATGAAATGTTCATGGTGGCAGCCAAGACTCATCTGGCCACAGTGACGAAGGACCTTTATGGCTTCGTCAAGGCAAGGAGAGCTTATAGGGAGTTCGTGTTCACCTCGGCTACGGTGAGGCATGAGCCAAGGAAACTAATCTCCTCCAACATTGGGGGAAAAGACCTTTTCCCTACCGACTTGGTCAAAGAAGTTGTTGATAAGGCCGCCTTGGAGAATAGAAACCTTCTCCAGAAGTGGGGCCTGGCTATCAAAAGAAAGTCTTCCCCGGATGAGGGTCCTCAACCAAAGAGGAAGACTATGAGGACTAGGCTACCGTCTCGGCCAGCCAAGCCTGTTAGAGAGCAACAGCAACTGCAATTTCCATTGCCCCCAGTGCCCCAGATCGTGGCACAAACCCCGACCATTTTTCAGTGGGTACCCCAGGCCCTGTCGACACAGTCCACGGCATTCACCCCAGCGTTCTAAGGGCAGTCTACTTCCTTTCGAGCAAAGCCTAGAGGAGCAGCCAGAGGCTCGTCTAGGCGCCCCTCAAAGGGAAGGGGATTCAGGGGTGGTCGTGGTCAGGGAGGCAGGACCTCAGGACGGCAGTCCAAGTGAGATGATACCGGTAGGAGGGAGACTTCTGAAATTTCGGGATCGGTGGACCTTCGATCCCTGGGCCCACAGCCTACTCAAGAATGGACTGGGCTGGAGCTGGTACAGCACTCCACCCCCGTGCCTTCGGTTTTTCCAACACTCCACCCCCGTTATGGAGGAGTACGTTCAAGAACTGTTGGAGAAAAAAGATGATCCGAAGGGTGAAGCCCATCAATTTCTAAGGGAGGTTGTTTTGTGTTCCCAAGAAAGACTTGGAAAAGCTCAGAGTCATTCTGGACTTGTCGCCACTCAACAAGTTCATATTGAATTGCAAATTCAAAATGCTAACACTGCAACACATAAGGAACTTACTGCCCAAGAGGGCATATTCCGTCTCTATAGACTTGTCAGACGCCTATTGGCACATTCCAATCAGCCATCGACTCTCCCCCTACCTAGGGTTCAGGCTACAACGAAGACTATACGCCTTCGGAGCCATGCCATTCGGGCTAAACATAGCCCCAAGGATTTTTACGAAGCTTGCGAGCGTAGCTCTCAAACAATTACGCCTAAAAGGAATTCAGGTAGTAGCCTACCTGGACGACTGGTTGGTGTGGGCAGCATCCGAGACAGAATGCTTGCAAGCTTCCAGTCAAGTGATCCAGTTCCTAGAGTACCTAGGCTTCAAGATCAACAGAAAAAAGTCTCGACTTTCTCCATCTCAAAAGTTCTAGTGGCTGGGAATCCACTGGGACCTTTTGTCACACCGTTTCTCCATCCCGGCGAAGAAAAGGAAGGAGATAGCGGGTTCTGTCAAGAGACTTCTAGATTCCGAAAGGATATCAAGACGCGAGCAGGAGAGGGTACTGGGCTCTCTCCAGTTTGCTTCGGTGACAGACCCAGTGCTAAGAGCACAGCTAAAGGATGCAACCGGAGTTTGGAGAAGTTATGCATCAAACGTGCGAAGAGATCTGAGAAGACCAGTTCCGCTTCGGCTAAGTACTCTTCTCAGGCCTTGGTCCCAAGCCAGACATCTAAAGAAGTCGGTTCTTCTTCAGCCACCTCCCCCGCCGGTGACGATTCACTCAGACGCCTCGAAGGAGGGATGGGGAGGTCACTCTCATCCAAAAAAAGTCCAGGGGACTTGGTCCAAGCTATTCAAGACCTTTCACATAAAACTTTCTAGAAGCTATGGCAGTGCTCCTTATCTTAAAGAAAGTCTCCCCGAGTCACTCGATCCACATAAGGTTGGTGATGGACAGCGAGGTAGTTGTGAGATGCTTGAATCGACAAGGATCGAGGTCACCACCTCTCAACCAGGTGATGTTGGCCATCTTCCGATTGGCGGAAAAGAAGAAGTGGTACCTGTCAGCAGTTCACCTTCAAGGAGTCCGCAATGTGACGGCGGACGCTCTATCCAGGTTCACACCGATAGAGTCGGAATGGTCCTTAGACCCAGGATCATTCTCCTTCATTCTGAATCAAGTCCCAGAACTGCAGATAGACCTCTTTGCGACGAAAGACAACAAGAAGTTGCCCCTGTACGTGTCCCCGTACGAGGGCCCCTTAGCAGAAGCAGTGGACGCGATGTCCCTCGACTGGAACAGATGGTCCAAGATTTATCTGTTCCCTCCTCACAACCTTCTGTTGAGGGTCCTCAACAAACTGAGATCCTTCAAGGGGGTAGCGGCAATAGTGGCCCACAAGTGGCCGAACAGCGTGTGGTTCCCCCTGGCATTGGAACTGTAGCTGAAGTTTGTACCGCTACCAGATCCAGTTCTGACCCAGCGAGTCCAGAAGTCAACTGTCTGCGCTTCATTACAGAAAACCCGGACCCTGCAGCTCATGATTTTCTCTCCCTAGCGGTGAGAAAGCGTTTCGGGATTTCGAAAGCCAGCATAGACTTCCTTGAGGAATATAAGCGCAAATCTACTAGAAGGCAATATGAGTCATCTTGGAGAAAATGGGTGGCCTTTTGTCAAGGCGAAGAATCCGCAGGAGATCTTGACAGACTTCTGCTTATCTTTCTTCTCCACCTCCATGGTCAAGGATTGGCAGCTAACACGATTTCAGCATGTAAGTCTGCTTTGACAAGACCCATTCTATATGCCTTCCAGGTCGACCTAGGTAACGAGATCTTTAATAAAGTCCCGAAAGCCTGCGCTAGGCTCAGACCTTCAGCACCTCCAAAGCCCTTTTCATGGTCTTTAGACAAGTTCTTCATTTCGCTTCTCTGTTGAGCAATGAAGAGTGTGCGTTAAAGGATTTGACACAAAAAGTTATTTTCCTATTTGCACTCGCGTCCGGGGCCAGGGTTAGTGAGATTTTAGCCCTCTCGAGAGAGGCAGGTCGTGTTCAGTTCCTGGATGGGGGAGAACTGAACCTGTTTCCGGATCCTATGTTTCTCGCCAAGAATGAGTTACCCACCAACAGGTGGGGTCCCTGGAGAATCTGCCCTCTGAAAGAAGATGCATCTCTATGTCTAGTAGAATCCCTAAAGGTCTATCTTCATAGAACTTCAGACTTCTAGGGTGGTCAACTATTCAGGGGAGAAACATCAGGCTCAAATTTATCTCTGAATCAACTCAGAGCGAAAATCACATATTTTATTCGCAGAGCGGATCCTGACAGTACACCCGCAGGTCACGATCCGAGGAAAGTTGCCTCATCCTTAAATTTCTTTAATTGTATGGATTTTGAACATTTCCGTTCATACACTGGCTGGAAGTCTTCCAGAGTGTTCTTTCGCCACTATACGAAGCAAGTAGAGGAACTAAAGAGATCTGTGGTAGCAGTGGGTCGCGGTGTTAACCCTACTGTTTAACTCTGCGAGGAACAGTGGTTTTAATTGGGACGATTAATTCCAGGGTGAGTGTGTAGTTACATACTGTACTACAAACTAAGTGAGGGCACTGTGTGCCCATGCAGACTGTTCCATTTCCAAAGGTGAACCTAGCATAAGTGCAGACATGTGTGCCGAGCGTTTCTAACGCTAATGTCATTGATTTATAATACAGACTTTTATGACTTTGATACCTCGGTATCTTAAAAGTGGCATTTAATGTTTTTTCTTTCAGACAAACAAGTTCTGTTTACTATCATACTTACGCTTAAAGTTTTGGGTTATCCTCTTCTTATGTATATATATATATATATATATA
>NC_090728.1:7054239-7061739 GCF_036898095.1 Palaemon carinicauda
TGGATAGAAAGATTTGGTATCTCTGAGCATATTATTTCCGACAGGGGTACCACTTTCACCTCTCAATTATGGTCATCATTAGCGAATCTCCTGGGAATCACCCTTCACCAGTCAACAGCATAAAACCCTACTGCCATTAGGAGTGGTTGAACGTTTTCACCGAGCTTCTCTTATGATTGGCTAATTTGATTAGAATTTCTCAATTTCGTTACTAAAAAAATCTATTCTACAATATTTTATGATAATCATATATGTAAGAGAAAAAAAAATAAGCTACTGAGTAGGTGATCACGTCAAGGCCATTCATATTGAAAAATATTCCCAAAATTACCCCAAATGATGTTCCTCTATATAAGCATATTTTATGATTTTCCGTATATGGTCTTACGAGAATTAAAATTATCATAACTTTCAATTTATCTTTCTTCTTCTTTTTCTTCTTCTTCTTCTTCTTCTTAATAATAATATTATTATTATTATTATTATTATTATTATTACTATTATTATTATTATTATTATTATTATTATTATTATTATTATTGTTGTTATTATTATTATTATTATTATTATTATTATTATTATTATTAAGATCGTATGTCGTTCAGAGAAAAAAATACTTAATGATCATCAAAAACCGAAATAATTATCTAGCCCTATTGAAGACCACGTGAGAGGAAGTAGAAATAAGACGTAGGAAAAAGTAAATTATAAATTCTAGTAATTCCCAGTTTGATACATAACTCATTTCCCAAGGCACCCCTAAGCCCCATCGACTTTTCAATATCCCTTATATCACCCCCAATCTTTTCCTCTGTTCTACCCTTCTCTAATCTCTTAAATCAATTTTTTTTTCTGAATGATACAAGTTTTGAGATTGCAAATGAAAATGAAATAAGTATTTTCTTAAACCTATTATTGGCATCCTTTTGACGGGATGATCTTAGGGAAAAACTTGAATTTAGCATAGAAGAAAAACAATAGCATGGATTAGGAAAATATGGCAAAGGATAAAAGGTCTATCATTATAACTCTAAACTAAGTAACGTTTACATTATATTGTGTTTTTAACCTTTAATTTCTTTTGTATATAAATCAGTTTAATGGCATTCTTTTTTTAACTTAAAAAACATACAGTATCCTAATTCACTTGTCTTAATCTGCTGTGTCACATAACTTTTCCAGTAAACTTCCGTCCACCGTGAAGCTTATATATTCTTAATTGAAAAGGCTCAGAGAAGCAAGGATTTTTGCATAGGAGTTTGGATTGTTTATATGGTCAGTAACTAATTGGTGGTTATATAATAAAACACCAATGAAAAATACACAAATACACACTCAAGGTGTACAAGGTAGCATATCAATACTTATTAGCTATCTTTTAAAAAATATTCTCTCTCTCTCTCTCTCTCTCTCTCTCTCTCTCTCTCTCTCTCTCTCTCTCTCTCTCTCTCTCTCTCTCTCTCTCTCTCAAATACTACACTCGGCCCCACTCGCACGCCTCTCGTCCAAAATCTATATTACATGACATCTGTATAGGGTTTCGCTACATCCACTTCGTAATAAAGTAAATGTATTCATATAACATGGATAATCTCATTTCTGGACGCATAAATTTGTAATCTTTCTATCTTATTTTCATTGGTATAAAAGCTATGTACTGTATAGTCTCAGCATGAGTAATGGTTTCAAAATAAGATAGAAAGAATAAAAGGATTTTTCATTATAACAATTGCCCCCAAGAAAAAAAAGAAAAGAAAATTACAACATTAGTGATGATGATAATAATAATAATAATAATAATAATAATAATAATAATAATAATAATAATAATAATAATAATAATAATAATAATAATAATAATAATAATAATAATAATAATGATGATTATTATTATTATCACTAGTATTAATTGTTCTACTACTACTACTAGTAAAAGTAGTAGTAGAATAATCTTTATTCCATGAAATAATTATCGGTAGAGGATATCTTGAGGCTTACTAATGTTTTGTCAGACCAAGTCCGAGATCCTTATGATTGCATTCAAAATACATATGAGCTCTTTGGCTATGGGTGGAATTGCTTCCACATGAATGATCAATATAGAGAAATCATTTCCAACGTGAATTTGACGATTGCCCATCAATTTTGATTCCCTTAAATAATGCAGGTAGAGCAATCTTCTCGGTTTTTGCTACGTATATGATATAAGTCACAAAACAAAAAACACTACTTCAAAAGAAAGCAACAGCCACTTTTTGTGTAAAACAAATGCTTTTCTAAAACTGAATCAGAAATTATAACCTTCGTCTCATATTTCGTTACATGTTTATATATAAATATATATATATATATATATATATATATATATATATATATATATATATATATATACATATATATATATATATATTTATATATATATATATATATATATATATATATATATATATATATATATATATATATATATATATGTATATATATATATATATATATATATATATATATATATATATATATATATATATACACATATATACATATATACATATATATATATATATATATATATATATATATATATATACATATATATATATATATATATATATATATATATATATATATATATATATATATATATATGTATATATATATATATATATATATATATATATATATATACGTATATATATATGTATATATATGTATATATATAAATATATATATATATATATATATATATATATATATATATATATATATATATATATATATATATATATATATATATATATATATATATATATATATATGCTTATAAGTCACTAAATAGCGCGTGACAATATATTCAGCCAAGGCCACAGGAAAAATAAAAGAAAGTATACCGATTGTACCTCGAAAATGTGTTGAAATAACACGAAAGCGCTCGGTATACTTTCTTTTATTTTTCCTGTGGCCTTGGCTGAATATATATATATATATATATATATATATATATATATATATATATATATATATATATATATATATATATATATAACAGATTTTGAGCGAAGCGAAAAATCTATTTTTGGGTGCGATGGCAATATCGTCCTGATGGAAGTTCCTTAAAGTAGCTTCCTAAGGGATATATGTACTACAGTGATATTCCCTGAATTTTACCTTTAGGTATCCAGAATTCTAACTCCTGGCACAAATATCCTTAAAATATCTCCTAAGGATATCGCATAATATCAGCGGACGCATTCTTGACACGCTTTCATAGCAATCTGCACCCCAAACAGCGTTTTGGCTTCGAGGAGGATGTGGCAAAAGGAAAGGGAGCTGTCTAAAGGCTATCCCCGCTCTCGTAATACTATTGGGAATACAAAAGCGCCATTCCCACGATGGCGGACATTCCTTGTAGCATTGAGCATGGTGTTACAGATACAGTACCACGGAGGGATACTGTGAAGATCTTTTCTTTTAGAAGAGATGGGTGGGTCCATCAGGACGACATGGCCATCTCACCCAAAAATAGATTTTTCGCTTCGCTCAAAATCCGTTTTTTGGGCTCAAGCCATGTCGTCCTGATGGAAGCATACCAGAGCATTAGTGTATCTGTGGATTTTTAATCAGTGCCTTAACCTTATAGCAACCTTTTCTATGGTCATGGGGACCACATGAGACAAGGGACGTTACCGTTATATGTCACCATCACTAATCATAACCAATGTTAGTGCTTCCTGCCTCCTACAGGGAAGAATCATTCTAGACAGTAGAAAAGGGATCTTGAGGTTAACATGCATAGTATGACCAAACATAAGTACACACTGAATATACAAATAGGCTCATAGTTATATATTTTGCTAAAATAACATCAGTGTCTCTTATATCTAGTATTTGATGCATACAAATATATGAGAGATACTTACTTTAGTAAGTTGAAGAACTCTGGCATGTATACATACAATTGTCTGGCGAAGGTGGACGCACTACATTCTAATAGACATTTATTCCTAATAAATGACTAAAAGATGTTCAGTAAAACGAATGTAGTATGACAATGGGATTATACCTGTAACAAGTACAGAGACTACATTTCCTTCTTGAAGGAAGAAATGATGAGTGCAACTCTCAGACTGAAGAAAAATTATAAATCAATTTCTCTTCATAATTCCTGTACTGGTTACTTCTATCTGCACTGTGTACTTTGTACACCGGCACTAGTGCTATCTGTATAATTCCACACCTGGGATTTTGAACAGAGCCAGTGTTATCATGATAACACTTAATTAAAAGAAGTTACACCTAAGAAGGGTGACATTTTCTCCCTGTAATTGACAGTCCTAGTCAATTAGCTGTTCATCGTAGAATTAGACGGCAGGTTAAATATTCTACCTGGCGTTTGTCTAGCAGAGTGTATGTAGAACACTCTGGATGATTCTCATCCGTTACATGTGCGAGGACATGTGAGGTCCCAAACCATAAACTGTTTACCACAGTAATTAGGGGGCAGGTTTTAATACACTACCTGCCACCACTACGAAGTGTTTCAGTTCATGCACTTGTTTTGCATAGTGTTTGTAAAACACTGTGGATGATTTCCATCCAGTGTATGAACGAAGGCGCTCAATGTCCATATACTGAAAGAAGTTCAGTGATGAAGCAATCTTTCTCGGATCATGACCTGCGGGAGTACTGTCCGGATCCGCTCTACGAATAAAGTAGTTGAGCTTCACCCTTAGTTGTTTTAGAGATAAATTTGATCCAGAAGTTTCTCCTTTAAAGAGCTGTCCTCCCCTGAAGTTTGAAGTTCTACGAAGATAGACCTTTAGACACTCTACAGGACATAGAGAGACATCTTCCTTCAGAGGGCAGATTCTCCAGGGACCCCACCTCTTAGTGGGTAGCTTGGTTTTAGCGAGAAAGAATGGATCAGGAAATAGATTCAGTTCTCCCACTTCCGTAAACTGAATGTAATCCTCATCTCTGGATAGGGCCAATATTTCACTAACTCTAGCCCCGGAGGCAATAGCGAACAGAAAAATAACCTTTTGGGTTAGATCCTTAAGAGAACAATCTTCATTGTTCACAGATGAGGCATAATGTAAGACCTTGTCCAAAGACCAAGAGATGGGCTTTGGTGGTACCGCGGGCTTAGGCCTAGCACATGCCTTCAGAATCTTATTAAAGATTTCATTCGCCAGATCCACTTAAAAGGCTTATAGGAGAGGCCTAGTCAAGGCTGACTTGCACGTATTTATCGTATTGGCCGCCAGAACTTGGCTATGAAGGTGGACAAAGAAGGACAGACAAAAGTTCATTGAAATTTCTTTCGGTCCTTTGGCTTTGACAAACGCAACCCACTTTTTCCAGGAAGACTCATATTGTCTTCTAGTTGACTTGGCCTTGAATTCTTCTAAGAATTCCATATTGCCTTTTGAGATCCCAAACCTTTTTCTAACAGCTAGAGCGAGAAAATCATGAAATGAAGGGTTTGGGTTCTCTGTGATAAAACAAAGGCAGTTAATTTCTGAATCTTCGGAAATATACCTAGGGCCAGAGCTAGGACCAGCCTTATCTTATCTCTCAGCCCAACCAGAGGATCCTCGTATGGGGCTATATAGCGAGGTAGTTTCTTGAAGATGCTCGTGATGAAGAGGTCGAATTGCAGTTCCTGGACTTGTTCCCATCTGGGAGGGAATATGTCTGCGCCCATGGACCATTCCAACTCTATCGGTTTGGATCGAAATAGAGTATCCACCATCACATTGTGGATCAGTTGTGAATGAACTGCTGGTAGGTGCCGTCCCTTTAAGAGAGGGATGGGTAACTTCACCAAGACTGAATGAGACGTTCGAATGTGACGTCTTATTATCGCTTCGGTGTCCCAGATCAGTCGTAGGATCTTCCCCACCCATGAAAGGACCAGCAGAGTCTTGGGACTTTCGTACTCTAATTTCTGTTAGAGAAGCGATTCAAGAGAGACCGATCTCAGTCTTTTTTTATCTCTTCAAGCGTTTGATGCATGTTTTCTCCAAGCTCTTAATGCATCTTTCCGGTGTGCCCTTAGCACCAGGTCTGTCACTATAGCGAACTGGGGAAAGTTTAGCGCTTTTTCCTGTTGGCGTTTTGGAATTCTGACTGAATACCTGAGTCTCTTGACAGACCTCACGAGATCCTTTTATATTTCCAAAGGAGAGGAGAGTTGATGTGACTGGGGGCTTCGATGGTTTTTTAAACATCGAAACCCCTGAGCTGGAGAAAATCGAGATTTTTAGAAGCTTATCTTGCATCCGTGATGTCCCAGGAACCGGGTCATCTCTTTGAATGCACATTGGCCGGACACTTCGATTGCTGCCCACTCCAGCCTCTTGATCAGGTATATTAATACCTGAACTATTTCTAGGCTTGAATTTGACGTGACTAAGTTCATCAATCCTTTGAAGATACTTAGGACTGTGAGTCCGACACGTATCCTCCTTAGAATGAATGTTACTCTCTGTAACATGAATTCTAGATAGGAGGAAGGGGGGTGGTTAACTGGAAGGTTTCGAAGGACACCTTTCAGGTCTGACAAGACTACGAACACCCTTAATTGGAACAAGGTACATATGTTTAGAAGGATTAACATTCAGAACTTGCTGTTTTTTATGAACTTGTTGAGTGGTGACAAGTTCAAAATGGCTCATTGATATCTTGAGTCCTTCTCGTGAACACGAAGCAGCCTTCCCTGGAACTCGATGAGCTAAAGTTTTCTTACCACCTGTATGCTCTATAGCTCTCAGGTATACTCCACATGGAGGGTTTTGAACTGTAGGAGAAGGTAAGGAAATGATGGTAGAGACATTTCTGTTTCCCATCAATGGCTCATCTTGAATAGGCTTTGGACCGAAGGATCGAAGGACCTGCGATCCTGAAGGAAAGTTCCTCCTAGCTGAAGCGTCTTTATGCTTCGAGTAGTCAGTAGGCTTAGACTTTTGACCATCTGCCTGTAGCACCGTGGTCACTGGAATAGGGTTATGTTGTTGAGCAGCCCGGATATTTCCAGCATTTCCGATCTTCTTTATAGGTTGGGGACCCAAAACCACAGAAGATTTTCTCTTTGAAGGAATGCCCCATTTTTGGAGAAGACCTATGTTCTCCATGGTGGCGTTCTTAATTACTTCCTTAGTGACCTCGTGTGGGAAGAGGTCTTTACCCCGGATGTTGAAAGATATTAGCTTCCTTGTTTCGTGTTTTACTGTTGCATCAGCGGACACAAACTCTACATGCTCTCCTAGCCTTCATAAAGGCGTAAAGGTCCTTCACCATGATAGCCATACGCATTTTGGCTATGACCATGAGCATGTCTGGGGTACTTTCGTAGGTTGAACACAACTCTATGTAGTTTTGTAGAGAAAGGGATGTCGCAAGTCTCTCCTTTGACTCCTGTTCATTACACATGAGCAACTCAGACAATTTAGGGAGACATACCTTGAATTGTCGAATTGTGACGTCCTTGTCTAACTTTCC
>NC_090728.1:7066739-7079239 GCF_036898095.1 Palaemon carinicauda
ATATGTATATATGTATATATGTATGTGTATATATATGTACTGTATATATGTATGTGTATGTATATGTATGTGTATGTGTATGTATTTATGTATAAGTATATGTATTTGTATCTGTATGTATATATATATATATATATATATATATATATATATATATATATATATATATATATATATATATATATATATATATATATATATATATATGTATGTATATGTATGTGTATGTATATGTATGTATATATGTATATATATTTGTATGTTTGTGTATGTTTTGCTTATGTATTTATATAGATAAGGCTACCGCATTGACATATAAATAACTGTACTGAAAGTAAAATAAGAAAACAAGAATATACCCGCCACTAGAAATGACCCTTTTTAGCAGGTGTCTAACGAGCTTGCGGACTCCTCCTACTCAACACCTGAGTCAAGCCCAGGTAGCGGGTAAGGGAGTGTCATTGTTCTCTAAATCTCTATATATATGTTCGTACTTTTGCTTTCCCTATAAATTGTAAGAAACCTCTCTCAATAAATCAGTCCTCTGAGGAAGTATCACGAAACTAGTCAGGACTTAAGTGTATATTCCGTATTTTCATTTTCCCTGTGGTTCTTCTGCATCGGAGCATCATGTTTTCCTGTGATTTTTACGCATATATATACATATATATATATGTATATACAAAAACATATATATATATATATATATATATATATATATATATATATATATATATATATATATATATATATATATATATATACATATGTGTGTGTATATATATATATATATATATATATATATATATATATATATATATATATATATATATATATATATATATATATATATATATATATATATATATATATATACAGTCAGTGTCAAAAGTTGTTTCAGGCACCCCAAAACACCCCCACTCACTCACAGCGGTATGAAAATAACAATAAAAAAATATAAAAAAAGAAAACAAGAATGAATTTTGATGGCGTACTAACCTAATATTAATCATTAGCTGGTGTGCTTCCCCTTCCTCTTCAGTGTCTCCCTCAACCGTTTTGGCAATGAGTTTGCAATATTTTGCAGGATGGATGGCTCGAAGGTGTCCCACGTGCGCTGAATGGTGGCCTTGAGTTTTTCCAGGGAACTCGTGTCTTCCTCCCTTATCTTCGCCTTTATGATGGCCCAAAGGTTCTCAATGGGGGAAAGGTCGGGGGAATTACCAGGCCAGTCTTCAATAAAGTCTATCCCACAATCCTTCAACCACGTTATAACACTTTCAGCTGTGTGCGCAGTAGCCCCGTCCTGTTGAAAAATAGAGGTTCCCGTCTTCTCAAAACTCTCTTCAAGATGTTCGTTCAACAACTCACTCATAGTACGTGTACTGGTTCACACTCGTGTTCTTATCTAGGAACTTAAGTGTTCCTAAACCCCCAAAACCAAAACACCCCCACACCCTAACATACTGGGGGAACTTGCGGCGCTTGGCAACCTAATTGTCTGCGAGCGTGTCTGTCTGGGGCCCCCTCCACACTTTGCTTCCACTCCTGTCCGAGACAAAAAAATCTGCTTCGTCACTCCACAACACTTGTTGCCACTTCTCCAAAGGCCATTCTTTGTATTTCTCAGCAAAAAGTGTCCGGGCGATCACTTGCCGCTTGCTGATGTCGGGTTTCCTAGAAGGGTTAACTTTCTTGTACCCGAGGTCCGTACTCAACCTACGCTGAACGGTACGAACAGACACGTCCCTCAATAACCTAGGATTCTCAAATTTTCTTTTCTTTGCTAAGGTTGAAGGTACAGCATCAACCTGTCGTTTGACAATTTTCAACGTGCGCTCTGAAAGCTTTCGGGGCGTTCCACTCGCCTTTTTGTGATGTGGCACGTCAACACAACCAGACTCCTTAAACTTACGCACGAGGTTTTGGATGGTTCGCGAATTAACTCCTGTCTGTCGGGCGATATCTTGTGTTGGCAAACCAATTTTGTGACACTCAACAACACGCACTATATCATCATGTGAAGTTTTAGGTCCTGCCATGATTACAAACAACACACAGCACAAAAGCACAAAGCACACCACGTGACAAAGAAGAGGGAGCGCGTCGCAAAAACTGGGGAAAACCGACTTGTATGAAGTCAAGGCCAACACTGGCTGGGTCGCTGTTGTTTCCCTGAGCCGCCAAATGCGTACAGCTAAGTTGCTAATTAGTCAATTTCTCCCGGCCGATTTTTATAACGGGTATAGAGGGTCCTGCTGAAAAACGACATAAGTTGTTTCGCGAAAAAAATCGCAAAAAAACTTATGTCGCTGATTGTATATATATATATATATATATATATATATATATATATATATATATATATATATATATATATATATATATATATATATACAGAGAGAGAGAGAGAGAGAGAGAGAGAGAGAGAGAGAGAGAGAGAGAGAGAGACCGACTATTAAATCACTTAAAAACATGAAAACAAGAAATAATAGATAGGAAATATAAAATATAAATAAAATAAATAATAATAGATATTTTCTCAATGAGAAATAGAAGAAAGATATACATTGTTATCACTAGTAAAGTTGAAAAGATCACAGAAATATAATAATACTTACCATAGATGAAAAGTTAAAAGGACATATAGTTTTACTATATAATTTTTACTGGACAATGTTGCATATTATATCGCATACAAAAACTATACAAAAAACAACAAATAATTAACCCAACCCAAAAAACTTTCAGCCATAATTCCGCACAAGATTAATTCTGAACATCCCATCTTCCTAACTACTTTCCTCTTTCATGTACATGGGGCATAGGTCTGCGGACATGGCTGGGCTTGTCAAATCTGTGGTCCAGGGAAGATGACACAAAACCCAGAATGCACTGGATCCTTCTTAGAGAAATTAACACTCTATCCTTACGCTGTCCTAATACTATTCCAATAACTCAACACCCTAGTTAACCCACCGGACCTAACTGAATAATTTCTTCCCTTGACTCCCCTAACCCCTTTACTGATATAGTACCTAGCGCGAGGCCATTGATCGATTTTCTTTTAAAGTTGGAAAGAGGTGAACGTAGGAGCAACACGAAACATCTCTCAATGACACAAATGCTTCTATGTGCATAATGAAAATGTTGACCATATCAATAGTTTATTGCAGCCTATTCATTTTGGACCATTATCACAACAAATCTTTTGCAGTGAGCTTCCGGTCCTGGGAGAGACGGGGCTGCTTAGAGAGTCTTTGGTCTGCTCTTGGTGATGGTAGTTACTTAATGAGACAAAGCCAGAGACATGTACTTGGATGGACTCTGTGCTGGGGTATGCGGTAACCCCCTTCATAGTGAAGGGAAGAGGGGAAAGCCTACCTATAACATCCCCATCCACACGCTCAAAAAAATAAATAAATAAATAAATAAATAAATAAATAAATAAATAAATAAATAGAACAAAAAAATTAGAATCTACGAGATTCTGTATTTCGGAGGGGTTTTAAGTTAACATAATAGAAAACCAATAATTTTCTATTGTTATTCATCATCTATTATCCCATATATTTATGCTTATATGTTAAAATCATTAGGCTACCTACTTCGTGTTCCTTGTTCATTTATATTTTCACAAGCAGAGAACCCTCTCCCTTTAGAAAGATGAGCTAACAGAAAATTTATTACTTATGAGTAATATCTATTATTGGTATTATACACATGACTGCATATGTCACCTTCTGAATATGACTAATCTGTAGACTTTACATACATTTACAACTTGCAATTTAAGGTTAGCTGTGTGAATTGTAAATAGAGCTTAAATAAACAAAAATGTGAGACATTTCAAACAAAACCAGTGCTTAAAATTATACCGGGAGGAGAAATGTTAAGTGGTGGGTGGTCTGAATTTTCAGGCTTGTTTTTAAGCCTTTTTTTTCAAATGTTGGATAATTACAGAAATAAATTAAATCTTAATATATGGGAGAAAATTACAAATACAACCTAAATCTTACAAACTAAAAAGGAAAATATCCATTTTACACAAATCCATACGTGATTACTTCTTATACAATAAAGATTATCAGAGATATGGCTCTAACATATATATATATATATATATATATATATATATATATATATATATATATATATATATATATATATATATATATATAAAACGAATTTTGAGCGAAGCGAAAAATCTATTTTTGGGTGAGATGGCCATGTTGTCCTGATGGAAGTTCCTATAAGTAGCTTCCTAAGGGATATATGTACTACAGTGATATTCTCAGAGAATTTTACCTTTAGGTATCCAGAATTCTAACTCCTGGCGCAAATATCCTCAAATTTCTCTCAAGGATATCGCATAATATCAGAGGACGTACTCTTGACACGCCACATAGCAATCTGCACCCCTAATAGCATTTACGCTTCGAGGGGGAAGTGGCAGAATAGAAGGGAGCCGTATCAAGGTTACCCTAGTTCTCATATTACTATTGAGTATCACAACAGCGCCATATCCAAGATGGCGAACATTCCTTGTAGCATTGAGTATGGTGCTACAGATACAGTACTCCAGGAGGGATACTGTGAAGATCTTTTCTTTTAGAAAAGAAGGGTGGGTCCATCAGGACGACATGGCCATATCACCCAAAATTAGATTTTTCGCTTCGCTCAAAATCCGTTTTTCGGCTCAAGCAATGTCTCTTGATGGAAGTGTACCCGAGCATTAATGTATCTGTGGATTTTCATCAGTGCCTTAACCTTGGGACAACATTTCTATGGTCAATTGGAGCAATTGAGACAAATGACGTTACCGTTATCCGTCATCATCACTAATCATAAACGATGTTAGTGCTTCCTGCCCCCTACAGGGAAGAGTCATTCTGGACAGTATAAAAGGGGCCTCAAGGTTAGCATATATTGTATGAACAAACATAAGTATACACTGAATATACAAATCGTCTCATAGTTTTTATACATTGCCGAATCAATATCAGTGTCTCTTATATCCATTGTTTGTGAGCATACAACTATATGAAGAATACTTACTTTAGTAAGCCAAACAACTCTGGAATTTTACATATCCAATTGTCGGGCAAATTAGGACACAATTACATTCTAATAGACATTTATTCCTAATAAATGACTAAATGACTTAACCAGTACAAACGAATGTTGCATGATAACAGAATTATGCACGTAACGTATACAGAAATTATATTTTTTTCTTGAAAGGGAAAGAAATGATGAGTGCCACTCTCTGATGGAAGAAAACTTTATAATAAAATTTTTCTTCGTAAATTCTGTACTGGTTACATTCTATCAACACTCTGTACTACGTACATACGGCACTAGTGCTATCTGTATAATTCCACACCTGGGATTTTGAACAGAGTTAGTGTCACCATGGTAACACTCATTCAAAAGGAGGTCACACTAAAAGTGATGACCCCCTCTCCCTTTAATTGACAGTCCCAGTTAATTAACTATTTATTGCATAATTAGAGGAGAGCTTTTAATACACTACCCGCCGCCACCACATAATGCTTCAGTTCATGGACCTGCTTAGCATAGTGTTTGTAAAACACTCTGGATGATTTCCATCCGCTGAATGAACGAAGACGCTCAAAGTCCATATACTGAAAGAAGTTCAGTAATGAAGCAATTTTTCTCGGATCATGACCTTCGGGAGTACTGTCAGGATCTGCTCTACGAATAAAGTAGGTAAGCTTCGCCCTCAGTTGTTTTAGGGATAAGTTTGATCCAGAGGTTTCTCCTTTAAAGAGCTGTCCTCCACTGAAGTCTGAAGTTCTACGAAGATAGACCTTTAGACACTGGATATAGAGAGACATCTTCCTTCAGAGGGCAGATTCTCCAGGGACCCCACCTCTTAGAGGGTAGCTCGTTCTTAGCGATGAAGGCGAGATTCAGTTCTCCGGCTTCTGTGAACTGAATGTGGCCCTCATCTCTAGATAGAGCCACTATTTCACTAACTCTAGCCCCTGAGGCTATAGCAAACAGAAAAATAACCTTTTGGGTTAGATCCTTAAGGGATCAATCTTCATTATTCATAGATGAGGCATAATGTAGGACCTTGTCCAAAGACCATGAGATGGGCTTTGGTGGTCGTGCAGGCCTAAGCCTTGCACAAGCCTTCGGAATCTTATTAAAGATTTCATTAAACAGATCTACTTGAAAGGCATATAGAAGAGGTCAAGTAAAGGCTGATTTGCACGTAGTTATTGTGTTGGCCGCCAGGCCTTGATTGTGAATGTGGACAAAGAATGACAGACAGAAGTTCATTGAAATTTCTTTCGGTCCTTTTGCTTTAAAAAAAGCAACCCACTTTTTCCAAGAAGACTCATATTGTCTTTTCGTTGACTTAGACTTGTATTCTTCTAAGAATTCTATATTGCCTTCTTAGATCCCAAATCTTTTCCTAACCGCTAGGGCAAGGAAATAATGAAATGAAGGGTTAGGGTTCTCTGTGATAAATCGAAGGCAATCAACCTCTGAACCCTCTGAAATAGTCCTGGGTTCAGTACTGGGGCCAGCATCAGCTTCAGTTCCTTCACTAAAGAGGAAAGATTTCTCCTGGGCTACTTGGGAGCCAATAGAGCTACTCCCCCTTGGAAGGATCTTAGTATGTTGAGGACCTTCAGCAGGTGAATGGATGGGATGAACCAGGATACCTGAGTCCATCCCTTCTATACTAGAGACATGATGTCTGTTAACTCCACTAGAGGGTCCTCGCAGGGAGCTACATATTAAGGTAGTTTCTTGAAGACGCTCATGATGAAGAGCTCGATCTGCAGTTCTGGGACTTGATCCCGTCTGGAAGGGAATAGGTCTGCGTCCGTGGACCATTCTAACTCTATCGGCTTGAGCCCAAATTGAGCATCCACGGTCACATTGTGGATCAATTGTATATGAACTGCTGACAGGCGCCATCCCTTTAAGTAAGGGATGGTTAACGTCACCTAGATTGTATGAGACATTTTTTAGTATTGTCGATTGCGACATCTCATTATCCCTACAGTGTCCTATATCAGTCGAAGGAAGTCTTGTCTGCGTGGAGATAGCTTCCCCAGTCATGACAAGAACAACAGGGTCTTGGGACTTTCGGATTTTGACCTTTGTTAGAGAAGCGATTAAGGAAGGACCTATATTGGTCTTTTTAGATCTCTTCAAGTGTTTGATGCGTATCTTCTCCAGACTATTGACACATCTTTCGGCTGTGCTCTTAGCACTGGGTGTGTCACTATTGCGAACTGGAGAGAGTTCAGAACGCCTCCCTGTTAGCATCTTGGAAATCTGACTGATTACCCGAGTCTCTTGACCGACCTTGCAATATCCTTTTATATTCCCAGGGGAAAGGAGGGTTGGTGTGACCACAGGCTTTAATGATTTTTCAGCCATTGAAACCTTTGAACTAGAGAGAATCGAGACTTCTTGAAGCTTACCTTGCATCCGCGATATTCTGGGAACCGGTTCATCTCCTTGGATACTCATAGACCAGCCACTTCGGGTGCTGCCCACCCCAGCTTTTTGTGCAGGTACATTGTTTCTTGAACCATTTCTAGACTATATTTTTGCGTGACTAAGTCAGCCAATCCTATGAAGATATTTAGGACTGTGTCCAGTACGACACATATCTTTCCTAGGATATACGTTACCCTCTTATCTTGAATCCTAGATAGGAGGGGATGGGGTGATTGAATGGTAGTTGCCAAAGGACACTTTTCAGGTCTGACAAGACTACGAACACCCCTTTTTGAAAAAGGGTCCATATGTTCAGAAGGATTAACATTCTGAACTCGCTGTTTTATTTGAACTTGTTGAGTGGCAACAAGTCCAGAATGACTCTGAGATTTCTCGAGTCCTTCCTGTGAACACCAAACAGCCTTCCCTGGAATACGATGGACTATTGTTTCTTTACCACCTGTATGCACTACAGCTCTCAGGTATAGTCCTCTAGGAGGGTGTTGGATTGTTGGAATCGATAAGGAAATAATGGTGGAGACATTTCTACTTCCCCTCGTAGTCCCATCTTGATTAGGCCTTGAACCCAAGGATCGAAGTTCCAACGATCATGAAGGAGCCTCCCTCCTACCAAAAGCATCTCTATGCTTCGAATGATCAGTAGGATTAAATTTTTGACCACCTGCCTGTGGCATCGCGGTCGCTGCCGCAGTGGTATGATGTTGAACAGCCCGAGGTATATTTCCGGACTTTCCCGTCTTCCTTTTAGGTTGGGAACCCACAACCGTGGAAGACTTTCTCTTTGAAAGTATGCCCTACTTTTGGAGAAGACCTACATTCTCTGTGGTGGCATTCTCAATCACTTTCCTAACTACCTCGTCTGTGAAGAGGTCTTTACCCCAGATGTTGGAAGATATTAGCTTCCTTGCTTCATTTTACACTGTTGCGGCAGCAAACACAAACTCCCTATATGCTCTCCTAGCCTTCATAAAGGCGTAAAGGTCTTTCACTAAGATAGCCATATGCATTTTGGCTAAGACCATGAGCATGTCTGAGGTACTTTGATGGATTGAACACAGCTCTATGTAGATTTTTAGAGATAGGGAGGCTGCAAGTCTCTCCTTTGTCTCTTGTTCATTATACAAGAGAAACTCGGATAGTTTAGGGAGATCTTCATTAAACTGTCGACTGGTGACATCCGCATCTAATCATCCTACTGAAAAGGTTAAATGGAATTCCTTCCAGTCCTTCTCCTGTCTGGGAAAGGCTAGTGACAGAGGCTTACACTACTTGAGTGCAGGACATGGCTTACCTGCCTCCACTGCCTTGGCAACAAATTTAAATGCCTTCCCCATAAAGGGGAATGAAATTGACGCAGGAGCAAGAAAGGAAGGGTGCCGGTTACCCAGTGTGAATACCTTCGACACCGAGTAACCTGCCTTTTTCAAGTTACTTGACAGGATAGCCTGTGCCTTATCATGGTCGAGAATCATGACCTCCTTCGATTCCGTTCCTTTCCTTGACTTTGGTTCATACTTCGTCAAAGAAAACAATTAGGGAAAGCGTCAAAGCTTGGCCAAAATTGGATTTTGTCCAAATGAACAGCACCCATCTTCAACGAGATGTAGAGTTTGCCATTCAAAATCCTCATCAGCTCCGCAAACCTCCCGGGATTGGTTTTGGAGCGTATCGGGAGGTCTTGATCCATGGGTCGTTTGTATGACCCTTGGGAAGCAACAAGTGGAGCTTTACGAGGCTCTATCTTGCATTTTTCTTCTTGCTTTTCGTGGTGTTTGCGAAAGCTCTCTATTAGATTATTCACTTGGGCCCATAATTGGTCCATTCCATCTAATAGAGCAGTAGAAGATGAAGATGTCGACGTCAATGGCTCTAGAGCCGGCATAAGTGGAAACAATTCCGACACAACATTTTCCCCTTCTTCCCATGGGCACTTCCTGCCCTCCTTCCCAAAGACTATCTAGCCGTCGGGAGATGTAATTGGTGCCTGAGGCACCACTATTTCCTTACTTGCCTTCGGAAATAGTAGCTTACGCATCCTATCATTAGGTAGGTAAGGTCCCAGAGAGATTTTCTGGAAGCCTCTCACCCAGTTGCGTAATTTGTACAGAGCTGTATCCTTAGTCTCTATAGACTTGGGATTCTCAAAACCCTCGGACATTAAGGTTCGTCATACATTGCAAACCTGTGGGTTCCAATAATGTAGGGATTCGGAAATAATATTTCAGGGGGCATGCAACCTGCAAGTATTATGACTGTAAAAACACTTACTCTTGATCTTGCAGAAGACTGCAGCACATGTCATCTGGTGTTCCTCCTGTAAAGAAAGGAAAATAGAATGCGTATATAAGTGATTATCTCACTGATAATCAATATGCAAAAGTCATCTTTTAACAATATAGCTTAGGATAGTAAGCTATAAAGGGATAATAGGAGACATATACTCTTGTACCCCATGCAAGCAACTGTTGTTACCTCCCCTTAGTGTTAACTATAAGGATATTCCTCTACCAAGGTAACTCCAACTAAAAGGGTTCTAACCCCTTGGGGTAGAAAAGTTTATAAGTCACTGTCCCTTTTTATTTTTAACACTGTGGGGTAAGGATGACTGATTCCTAATCAGAATATTAAAGAAATACTATTCTTTCAATATAGGAGCGGTACCAGCAGAAGCTCACCAAGGGTACCCTAGATATGTTAGAAATAACTAATGTATAATCACTTTATTTTTCTATTTGCAGAATATGCTATGTTGCACATTACTGGCTACTGTATAATTATATATAATGTAGTTCAGCCAATGTGCTGCCTTTGGGGCAAGCATCTGATGGCACGGTCCAGCTGGTATGACGCCAACTGGACTAAGAAAAATAAAAGACATATATTTGTGTATCTCACCCAACCTATTTGCTGTGACCTCCCTTATACAATTAAATCATAGAGTTTCCTGATCAGGGAGACTCAAGATAAGGGTTCTACCCTTTAGGGGTTAGAAGTGTAACACCCCAGCCCTTGAAATATTTAATATTGTAAGGTAATCTAAAACTGATTTCTAATCAGAATATTAAAGAAGTTATATTCTTTCAATGCAGGATTGGGCTCAGCAAATACCTGGGTAGGGATACCCAAGTTATATTGGAAATAACTACTAGTATAATATATACAGTAGTTTTTCTATCCGCATTATATCCCATACTGTAAATATACTGACTACCTGTATAAACATATACTGTAGATCAGCCGGCATGTCGCCGGCACATCCAGCATGATAGCTAAAAGGGAGAGAGATATCATGGAGTGAAGGGTACCTATTACTGTGTATGTATACAGTAATTAACGATGTAAAGTCTGATTTTACTGCCATTTTCCAGAAACAAGGTTCAAATGGAAGGGGAGAATGTAACATTCAGACTTCCATCCAGCCACAGTACTATTGCCGGCAAGGTCCTGCTGACACACTGCTGGCTGGCTAGCCTCCAGCAGTACTAGTACAGTCGGCATGCTGCCGGCTGAGTCAGCACCTATCTCTACCGGTCTGGCTGGCAGTATTCCGACAATAGAACTTGTGGCTAGCAGTCCAAGGGAGAACTGAAGAACATTAGAGACAGAAGGGACTTCCCATTCATAGCCATCATGGTTGCCGGCACCCGCCAGCCGCCAACTGCCGTCATGGCTGGCGAAAAATGTTATGGCTACTAGCAGTATGCATCGCTGCCGGCAGCTGTCATAGCCACCGACAGTTGAAAGACACATAGTCGCCGGCATCCAACATGACCGCCGGAAGTTGTCATGGCTGCATGCAGCTGCCATAGCCGCAGGCAGCCGGATAACCCCATCAGAGAGGTACCGGCAACCCACTGGCAACGGTAAGGTTACAGGACACCGGTATCATAAAAGAACAGAGGGGAGGAAAAAGGCTCCTATACGAGGTGTGATAGGAGCCGGCAATGTTGCCAGATCTAAACACATTGAAGAAACTTTGTTTCAGTATCGGCGCCATCCTAGGCGTCAGGATAATCTTCTATTTTCCAGCCTAGCTTGTGCCAATACAGTTAAGGGGAGGGCAGCAGTGGCACCTCTTCTCAACAAGGGAGAAACAGAGGCCCAGTGCCACGCCATCCTAGGCCTAGAAGATACTACACTTCATCCTAGAGGCAACAAATAAGGGATAGGACGAGCCTTTAGAGATTGGTAATGAAAATACATAAGTAGGACAGACAGTAAGTGTTTCTCGAGAACTCAGAACTGAAATCAAAAATTTGGTTAATCCAGGAAGAGAGAGCTCTTGGTAAATAAAACTCGAATATGAAAGAAAGATGCCAATTTCTCTAAAAAGTATAAGAACATATGATAGTTACAGCTCATAGAGCTATGATATGAATAATGATAGGAATAACACCTTAAAACAAAAAATGAGAGTAACGTGAATGCGAGACAAAACTAAAGCGGCGGATATTCTAATAATGTGTAAGAAAAAGAAATGGACATGACCAAGTTATACAATGACAATGGATAATAAGACCCGCAGAATGTGTACCTAGAAATTTCTAAAGAAGCACGTGACGGAAAAGATGATGGATCGTCGAATTGAGAAAATATATCTATCTATCTATCTATCTATCTATCTATCCATCTATATATATATATATATATATATATACACATATATATCTATATATATATATATATATATACATATTTATATATCTATATATCTATCTATATATATATATATATATATATATATATAATGATTCCTATATTCTAAACTTTCTAAGGATTTAACTTTATTTCAATATTTAAAAAAAAAATGATTTATGTCATGTGAAAGAGTTTCTAACCACATGTATCTATTCGAGAGATTTGATTTTGGACAGTAGAAAGGTATACAGTATATAGTAAAACATAATTTGTTGTGTTTAATAAAAAAATATACGGATCTTGTAGTGTCTATGGCGCATATTTTAAATATATTTGTCAAAAATTAAATC
>NC_090728.1:7089239-7091739 GCF_036898095.1 Palaemon carinicauda
AACTGGAGCAAATCTGCTGAAAACATCAGCAAAATAATAGAAGAAATTCCAAAGAAGATCCAAGTGATAAAGAGACTTATAATGAAAGTTTACATAAATCAACACATTCCATCAAAGAACAATAAGAAGTCCAATAGGGTGAATATGGGGAAAAGAATGCCAAAATGGTGTAATAAATGTACGATATGGTATTCCATTAATAATCCTCAACAACTGATTAGAAAATGTGATGCCTGCCATGTTCCAACACACCCTACATGTGCTGAAATACAGCAAAAAATAAAAAATAAAGACACAAAGGTATTCTGCTCAACATGTTTAGTCTGGATAGAAAATATAATTAAGTCGAGACTAAATCTGCAAATAGTTGAAGATAAAGAAGAAGAAGAAAAAGAAGAAGAAGAAGAAGAAGAAGTAGAAGAAGAAGAAGAAGAAGAAGAAGAAGAAGAAGAAGAAGAAAAAGATAAAAATTAACAGGACATGTGTAAGGATGCTGAGGAATCATAGATATAACTTATGATGCCATCCAACAACATACTTATGAAGAAATAAATTATCAGATGGAAACAAATAATAGACTCAAGAGACTCTACCCAGACCTACATACTTTTAGGGAAGAGCAAGAACAAGAAAAAAAAAGAAAGAAAGATATAGTCTGCAAGTTGCTGAAAAGAGGGAATTGCAGATATGGCGAAAGATGCTACTACCAGCATCCAAAAATATGCCATAATAATGAAATATATGGTAAATGTGCGTATTTAGATGGATATGGAGACGAATGCAGAGATCACCATCCAAAATATGCAGAAACCTAAAAGAAGGAAAAGGATGCAGTTTCAACAAAAAATGTCGATATCTGCATCCTGCAACCACGAATGAGAGTAAGAAAACTCAGCAAACTGAAAAGAAAAATGAAAGCAAAGATGAAACAAAAAAAACAAAAAAAAGCAGGTAATGTATATACCGCACTATGCACCAAAGGCCCCAAGATATGAGGCCTTTCAACCCAAATATGCACATTTAGAGCCCAACTACAAAGAATGCATCTATAATGCCAGGGTTTGGTGCAGATATGAGGATAATTGCAGGTATACACAAAAATAAATATGAAGGCGAAAGAGCAAATATAATAGAAAAGTTGGATTTTTTAATGGCAGAATTCCTGGAAATGAAGAAAAGAAAATCATATCAGAATAGGAAGGAAGCATGGGAAAATCCATATTATTACCAATATTAAATAATGGTGATGAAACACAAACCATAATAGTGATGAATGCTCAGGGTTTAGTCACGAGTAACTCTAAAAGGAAAATAGAGTTCTTGGAAGAACTAACCTAAATTGAAAAAATAGATATATCAAATATAAGTGAAACATGGTATTCCTAAGAGACTGGCAGTGATGACCAGATAAAGGGTTTCCAAACTTATATATCAGACAGAAAAAATAGGAATCAAGGGGGAACCGCAATATATGGAAGAGACATAAATCAAGGAAAAGTCTGTGGAAAATACAGCAACACAGAAAGTTAATTGATTGCGGTAGAATTTGAATTTGAAAAACTAGTGAATATTGTAGTTTACAGACCCCCAAATACTAAGGAGTTTGACATAATAATAGAAAAAATAGATAATATATGTAGAAACAATAAAGACTGGAATATACTCCTATCCGCAGATTTTAAAATTCCTTTCGTGGATTGGAAAGAACGGATAGAAGAAAGCGTTTGTATGTATGCATATAAAAAGGAGTGTAATAGTAGCGCAGAAGATAAGAGGCAATTTGAAAAGCTTCAAGATATGCTATTAGAACATAATATGCAACAAATAAACCACATTCCAACAAGAAAGGAAAATGTCCTAGATCTAGTATTTGTGAATGAGGTGAATTAGGTTAAAAAAATAATAGTGTATAACACAGAATTTCAGACCACAATGTCATAGAATTGATAGTCCATTCCAAAGCAAGTGATCGCAGAATTAATAAAAGCACAAAACTTTGGGAAGGATATGGAAAATATAATTTTTATAGTAAGAATATAAAATGTTCAGAAACAAATGAAGAACTGAATAAAGAATGGAAAAATTTATTTGTAAGTGATAATATACAGGTAAATACGGACATACTGTACAAAATACTGGAGAAAATTGTTGAAAAATATGTACCGAAAAAAAAACAATAAACAAAAGACATGCATGCCAAGAGATAGAAGGATTTTATTTCAGAAAATTAGAAAGTGGAAGGAAAATCTTGCAAAAGAAAAAATATGTGCGGAAAATGATGGAAATAAAATGTAAGGTAGAAAATGCAGAACAAAAGAATATACAGTCGAAAGAGAATGAAAAAAGGGACTTAGAAGAAAGGACACTTCAAAATATGAAAAAAAAAAACCCAAAATACTTTACTCCTATGCAAAAAAGATGAATAAAGGGAGATTAGAAATAGGCCCTCAAAGAATTGAAGGACGGCTAACAAATGAAAAAAAGGAAATGTGCAACATAT
>NC_090728.1:7096739-7104239 GCF_036898095.1 Palaemon carinicauda
AGTCACCAGTCATAACATAATATACTTATGGTGCCCAGACCCTTGGAATTGAGTGAGACTGTTTTAAATAGTGGTGATAAAAGGGCCGTGTTTTGATTAAAGATTTTGAACAAATTCAGTGTTGATAAGATTTTGTGTATTGTTTGGGTATGCTTTGGGGATAGGAATTTAATACTATTGAATTACAAGATCTCACAGTTTAATATCCAAAAGGTTTTGAATAACCCAAGCGGTCAGGAATTGACAGAAGCTAATGTAACTAAAGCTCAGTGGCTCTCTATCTTAATGGCATATGGCGGCTATGTAATGAGTCGGCTGATTAAGGCCTAATTCAAGTGTCTAGCCTTAGAAGCGTTGATAAACTCAGAAAAGTTGTCAGGAGAAAATATTGTGGAAGCTCGTGAATTGTTGGAGGAATCTGAGGAAGAACTTCTAATAAAACAAAGACTGCTTGACACACAAAATGAAGGCATGGAAGCAGATAAGGGTATAGAGGCCCCCATTTATATGACAACCAGGACGAGCACAAACAGTGTGGATGCCTTTAAACTATATATTTATGAAGGTATGTAAGCAGCAATAGACGGGAGTGAGCGAACCCCGCACAGGATATTGCGCGACATAAGTTGTAACGATAGTGTGGTAGTACGAGGAGTACACCTGTTGGTGGGATAGTCTCTCAGAAGGGACTCTTAATTTGAAGGGAATAGGAGGTGAGGAGGTCACCCCTATTTGCCGTTCAAAACTGTCATGCGAGTTGGTAACAGGTAATTTTGACTTTGTAGTAAAGGATTCATTGGCTGACGAAGGAGTAGAAGGTCCTGCTGGGTAATGAGGTTGGTAGTGAGCTGCTCGTTCCTTGTCCCATTGTAGAGGAGAAACTTTTGAAGTATAGTCCTATGACTGAACTTGAAAAGGACTGCCCATCTCTGTTTCATAGTTGTGACGACTTGTATTATGAAGGAGAAATTTGCTGCTGAAGAAGAAAAAGAAATCGTAGGGGCGATGAATTTGGAGGATTTTTTTTTCAGAAGAAGAGGATTTCCTTAATTGTATGCAAGAAGAATACTCCCGGATGGGCCTGAGCAAAAAGGAACGACATACAAGCGGACAAGAGGACAAAGAACAAAAAATTTAAGGGGTAATGAACTTAAAAAATTTGTTTTCCGAAGAAGAGGATTCCCTTGATAGTAAGCAAGAGAAGAATTCCCAAAAAAGCCCGAGCGAAAAGGAACGACCGATGAGTGGACAAGAGAACAAAGAAGAAAAAGAAATCGAGAGAGAAATTAACTTAAAGGATTTTTTTTCTGAATAAGAGGATTCCTTTGATAATAAGTAAGAAGAAAACTCAATATCAGGCCCAAGCGAAGAGGAACGGCAGATGAGTGGACAAGAGGAAAAAGAAGAAATGGACTTGGAAGAAAAAGAAAATTCAATGTTAGTAAGTAGGATAAGGCTGATGGGATAGCAACAGAAGCATACAAAGTTAACAGAGTTATTGTACCATGTAGTGGATGAAACTAAGGCACAGCCGTCTCCGACCTATTATTATCCTAAGGAAGGGCTGCTTATGAGGAAATATAGTCCCACCAATATCCATGGGAATCCCGAATAGGGGATATATTGGCAGATATTGATTCCCGCACCGTTGAGAAGACCGGTGATCGCCGTCGCGCACGAGATGGGACATATGGGGATAAGGAAG
This sequence comes from Palaemon carinicauda, assembly GCF_036898095.1. Classification (NCBI taxonomy): domain Eukaryota; kingdom Metazoa; phylum Arthropoda; class Malacostraca; order Decapoda; family Palaemonidae; genus Palaemon; species Palaemon carinicauda. The sequence continues at coordinate 7,098,445 of NC_090728.1, forward strand.
ATGACGGAGAAGATAATGAAAAACTTTTTCAGGCCAGGCATGCATAACGACGTTAGCCAGTTTAGCCATGCATGTCTCATATCTCAGATGGCTGAAAAGCTCAAAGAAGCTCCGTTATGCCCAATGTAAGTACGAGGAGAGCCCTTCACAAGAGGGCCAAAGAAAATGTTAGTAGAAAAGGAAATGATCAAGAGGAAATGGACGAAGAATAGGTCAATGATTTGAGGAAAATGATTTGCAAGATAAGGAAATTTTCCCTAAGATTCATGAAGACAACTAGTCGAGAATGAACGAAGAAAAGGTTTGGTAGGAAAAGTATGAACAGACAGATTACAGGACCGTTCAGCGAAGGACCAAAGAGAATGTTAGCAGGAATAGAGAAGGATATAGAGGAAACGGATGAAGGAAATGTCAAGTATTTGAGGAAAGAAATAGACGAGTTAAGGTTATATTCCTTAGAAGATGTGATAACGAATCAAGGACAGACAAAGAAAAAGTTTCGGTATGAAGAGTACGAACAGACAGTTTATGGAGATTCCGTCTTGCCAACGAATTCCCAGAACCATTCCAGATTTTGGAAGAGAGCAGTGACCGGACCTACGTTATCGAGATATCAGTAAAATGAAAAATCTGAGAAAGGTCCTATATCCTTTGAAACCGATATTTCAAGCACCAGATTACAACAAGAAATTCCTCATCCAAGTGGATCTGTCAGATAACGAAATTGGAGCTGTCTTATTGCAAGAAGATAAGTAAGGAATTCTTCACCCTGGGTGTGCTATTGCGTCGAAGCTGAAGAAGTAGTAATGAGTAAACTCAACAGTTAAAACTGAACTGCTGGCACTGATTGCAGTGATGAACAAGTCTTTAATTTACGTACATCTACCACAGAACTAGATTACATTGTACTCAGATTTTAATCCTTTAATTTTTGTGAAAAATAGGAAAAATAAAAATCGAAGGTTAACTAATTGATCATTACGTTAGTAACTATTTTGTATTAATAAAAAGTATATATTAGGTAAAGATAACGAACACATAAAGATAACGTGGTTGCAGATTATTTATCTCGTACAGAATCAGTGCATTCAAGCCCGGAATACATAATCTTTTTTAGGGGAAGCTATCTTATGAAGCTGGTCTAGTGTAGAGTAAATGCAATAGTTTATTCTTGATTTTATTTATAATGCATTTGTGCATTGGAGAGATGATAGCCAGCCCGTAAAATAAACTCATCTGATGTAGATGTAAGTGTTTTAAGTAAATTACGTAAGACATTCACCATAAGTTTCATTGTATCCTTTATTCAATTTAGTATATGTAAATTTGTGTTATTTTAAGAATTAATATTTTATTTCACGTATGTTTGTTATGAAGTCTTACATAATCTGTTGAGAGTGTTTTGGGATTCGTGCGAGATATGAATAAGGGCTTACGTAATATTCTTTTATATTTTATGCGGTATTGCATCATGTTTGAGAGCGAATTCTTACTAACAAGTGTTTTGGAAAATTCTGTACTTGTGCTTTGTAAATTTCACGAAAAGCCCTGGTGCTAGGATGTTATCATTTTTTTTCATTTCGGGGACAAAGGGTGGGCAGAGCTAGCTGACTGAAAGAGCCATCTGGCGTGGCATGAATAGCGTTCATGAGCAATACTTGACAACTCAGGTGTCTTGCTCGGCCCCACGCTTCCAGACCTCAATCAGGGAAGTTTCTGGAAGTAGCTGAATTTCATACAAAAAGGGGACATTTGGTTTACAGAACCAGATAGCGATAGATATTACCAGCTTCAAGATTGTCATTTCCTCACCTCTCTCACTGTGGCATGTAACCCAGTGAAAGTGTTCAGTACATATAGTGTGTCCTCTGCTAAGTAAATCGTTTGTCAAAAAGATATGTAAGACGAAACAGTGATTTTGAATTCATTGTATTAGTGCGAGTGTTTCCATTGTCTAAAGTTTTGTAAAGGTTATTGTAGGAAGGTTAGATTTTCTATCATGATCTGGTTATCTATTTTCTTTAGGTATCAAACTTGAATAATGCATTGTTCATATTCAATTTCAAGCTTATGTATTATTTATATTGCATTATTTCTTTTGTCTTTGTCTAAGGTTTTTTCAGATTAATACTTCAAGTGAAGTTCATAAATAATTTTCAGATCATGTCATTTTTGTCTTAATCTAAGTTTTGTTCAGACGTATTAATTCAAGTGATTTACTTTCTTATTATGTAAATTCTTTTCAAAGTGTTGTGATTTTTATTGACTATATTTATTTTTGTATCATTCCAATCACCAATGTTTTGAATTAGATTCCGCTTGAACCCTTTTAAGAACCCGGATAAGTTTTAAATAATACTTAAGAGTAATTACCAAGTTTAGTTTTGAGTGTACCTAATAGACCTTAGAATATTCAGTGTATTACATATTGCTATGTGGAAGTTATTTAACTTTTTCATAATTAGTGCATTAATATTTTAAAGTGCGACAGCTTTAATGTTAAATCAAACAAGTAACTTTGGAGTTCGAGAGGTTGACTAACTTACCAGTTGGTTTATGTATTATGTATGTTTGGTTCTGTATCCGCCTTGTGTCACACGATCGTACATAGTAACGACATTTCTCTTTTTTGTATGTATTATCCTTTGTATCTTCGCTCCACCCTTGAACTGAGAGCAACTTGCATCAACCTGTCTGCCTATTTCTCATTGTTAACTGATAACAGAACTGGTTGCCACTTGGACAAGAAATAGCATGTTTTATTTTTTGACCTTCTTGTCGGGACCTAGTGTGTATATATACTCGGTGTTGCTTTCATCTCACCTTTGAGTCACAACCTACGCTTGGGCCGCCACATCGGTAACCACGGAAGTCGACTCGCTTCTCCTGCCTTCCCCCATCACTGTTACTATGACAGACTCCACGGAAGTTGGCGCCGCCCTATTGAAACTTTCGTCGTTTGCCAGTGGAGAGGTGTTTGCTTTGTTTCAGCGTGCAAAAGTCCAGTTCCCCATCAAGGGCGTGACTCGCTTGACCACCAAAGCAGATTATGTTCTCGTGGCGATACCCGAGGACACCTACCCGGAAATTTGTGACAGGCTTTGTGAACAAGGAGACACCCCAATAGCGCATGACGCCCTCAAAACATACCTTCTACAGCAGCACTCGATGTCGACAGCCACCCATATAGCAAAGCTTTTTTAGCTTTCACAACAACCGTTGGGGGGCCAAAGGGATTCGCTTGCCCTCAGGGAAATGATCAGTATCGCTCGCCTGCAACCTGCTGCAGACATGAACCTAATTCGTTCCCTTTGGGTACGCTGTTTACCCGAACCTGTATGCGCTGCCATACCCGATGTCGATAGTTTACCCATAAAGGACTCGATGATCAAATCCGATGCCCTTATGGACATCTACTTCACGAACTTCAAGACCTCCTTCAACGCCTCCACTCCTGACGAAAAGGACACTTATTCAATGTCATCCGAAGCTGACATCAATGCCGTGAGACACACTGGTTGTAGGTTGGCCTGGGCACCAACCGCCCATTGAGATACTACCACTAGAGAGTTATGGGGTCCTTTGACTGGCCAGACAGTACTACATAGGACCCTTCTCTCTGGTTACGGTTCTTTCTCTTTGCCTAGACAGACACCGAATAGTCTGGCCTATTCTTTACAGATTCTCCTCTGTCCTCATACACCTGACAACACTGAGATTGCCAAACAATTCTTCTTCATCCAAGGGGTTAACTATTGCACTGTAATTGTTCAGTGGCTACTATCCTCTGGATAAGGGTAGGAGAGACTCTTCAGCCATGGTAAGCAGCTCTTCTAGGAGAAGAACACTCCAAAATCAAACCATTGTGCTTTATTCTTGGGTAGTGCCATAGCCTCTGTACCATGGTCTAACACTGTCTTGGGTTAGAGTTTTCTTGCTTGAAGGTACACTTGGGCACAATTCTATCTAGTTTCTCTTCCTCTTGTTGTGTTAAAGTTTTTATAATTTTTATAGGAAATATTTATTTTAATGTTGTTATTATAATTGGAATATTTTATTTTTCTTTATTTCCTTTCCTTACTGGGCTATTTTCCCTGTTGGAGCCCCTAGGCTTATAGCATCCTGCTTTTCTAGCTAGGGTTATAGCTTAGCATTTAATAATGATAATAATGATAATAATGATAATAATAATAATAATAATAATAATAATAATACGCCTACCACGTGAAGTGCCGGAGCAGAGACAAAGCCAACCATCAACCACCACTTGCTCTTGCCTTAACCACTGACTTCTACAGCCACTTACTGCCGCCCATCGGCCGCAGTTTTGCTATCACCACTCCAGATTCGGGGCTGCTACAAAGAAATTTGCCAAGGATTATCAGTGGCTAAAAGATGTGTAAGTAAGGCATCGCTAGTGACGATGGCCACCCGTGTTTCTAATATTTTCTTTTCATATGATGCAAGAACGGGCGTGCGATTTTTGGTAGACACTGGTGTTTGTCGATCTATTTTGCCAAGGGAACTCTTCAGGACGTGACGTAGTCTGTTTAAGTGTGCCGACATCCGACTGGTAGCTGCCAACGGATCTGTCATGCCCACCCATGTTTACGAGAACCTCACATTATTGTTTGGAAACGGCAAATTTAATTGGAAGTTTCTTGTTGCTGACGATCATCTGTGGAGTTTTCCTCTCTCATTTCCACCTTCTGGTTAATGTCACCCACCGCTGATTGGTCAACGCAGACTTGTACTTGTCGACACCTCTTCAACCAGCCCCATCCAAACTCGTTCTCCACATCAGCGCACCCACGAATGGCTACGCCCAACTCCTCACGTCATACACGGAAGTTTTCCATCCAGAACTTAGCCAAATGCCCACGGCTCCGGCCAAAAAATGGTATCTATCACCATATCAAGACGACAGGACCCCCAGTCTTTACAAAATTCAGACATCTGTCACCGAACCGATTGTCAGCCACCAAACAGATGTTGGCTAAAATGGAAGAAATGGGGCTTTGCCAAAAGGCCTCCAGCTCATGATCGCCACCCTTACACATCGTCCTGAAGAAAGACGGCTCCCTCCATCCATGTGGGGATTACAGTTGCCTAACATGCTAACAGAACCGGATCACTACCCCCTCCGAAACATCGCCGACGTGACCTTCTACCTGCAAAAAGCGAACGTTTTTTCCATGCTCGAACCCCTAAAGGGGTATTATGAGGTGCCTATGAAGCCAGACAACATATCTAAGACTGCCATCACCACTCGCATCGGTACATTCACCTTCAATTAATTCTGTTTTGTCCTTCGTAATACTGGGGCCACTTTTGAACGTTTCATGGATGGCATCTTATGGGACCTACCCTTCTGTGTATGTTATGTACACGACATACTTGTGTTCTCTTCCTAAAAAGAGGAACACCTCTGTCACCTGCGCATTATGCTTGACCGCCTCCAATAAATAAGACTTGTAGTCCGGTACGACAAGTGTACCTTTGGCACCAACAAGGTGTCATTCTTAGGGCACCGCATCACTCCTGAAGGAGTCCATCTCCTCCCTGAGAAGGTAGCAGGTGTTTAGAAGTTCCCCATGCCCTTGACTGTCAAAGCACCGCAGGAATACTTAGGCATGATGAACTACTATCACCGTTTTTTCCAGCTATTGCCGCCACTCTTACTCCCCTCTATGCCTCCCTCAAGGGCAAGTCAATAGACATGAAGTGTGGCCCCCCTTCAAGAAGCGACCTTGTGCAACACAAGGAATGCCCGTTTAAACGCTGCTACTCTCACT
>NC_090728.1:7109239-7134239 GCF_036898095.1 Palaemon carinicauda
ATCGCCACAGTGGAGTCATGGTTCGTCAAAATAACGTGGTTTGTGTGCGTTTTCGGCTCGGTTGGCGACCAGTTTGGCAGGTGGCTGAGCAAGATGGAGATCCTCACTTTTCCTCCTGTAGGTTATGTGACGCACCCAACGCCAATACCCTGGAACACTATTGCCTGGAATGTCCTCTTGTTAGTGACATATTACCCCAACGACTCACAGTAGTTGATATATGTGAAAAATTATTGACAGATAATAATTTGGTCGAAGAGATCCTCATGCCCCATCCTCACTTTGGTGGATAATGAATAATCAACTGTTTTGTGATATTTACTAAAGATAGGTACAACCTACCTACGAAATCAAACTAAATTTAATTTATAATCCATATGAATTAATTTATATAACCTTTAATATATAGAAATGAACAATATTATTTTCAATATGTACTAAATGCCTCTCTATACTTTACTTTGTACTCCTTTTTATAACCCTCGTTATATGCTGTAGATATAAACAATATTGTTTTACTATGTACTTAAATGTCTGTATATACTTTGTTTTTTTTTTTCTTTTGACTTAACTTAATTACAATGTAGATGTAAACAATATTACTGTTACCATGTACTAAAATGTCTGACGCCAATGGGTACAATAAATTGATTAAAACAAAAAAAAACCCCTCTCTCTCTCTCTCTCTCTCTCTCTCTCTCTCTCTCTCTCTCTCTCTCTCCTCTCTCTCTCTCTCTCTCTCTCTCTCTCTCTAGACACACAAAGCCATACATAAATCATATTAATTAGCAACAAGATAAGCCAACAACCCGACAAATTAATATCTTTTTCATAAAAAAACACGAGTGATCTTTTCCTGTAAAATTAAAAATGTAACGTCAAAAAGTCTCCGTTTTTATTTACAGTAGCTCTAATCTATGAAAAAGAAGGAAATGACTAGCACCCAAAAAGAAGTCGTAATTAATGCTACGGGAATATGGGCGAGTCTATTTACAATAAAGATTTCATCTTATAAGAGTATAACACCAAAGTCATTACTGATGCCTATCCAAATGAACATTTAGTAAAATACGTTAAAATGGGACCAGAATATTATAATATTTTATTTTGATCAGTACATATAGCAGTTCAAAGGGTTGCGTATTTACGAAATTTTATGGAAAAATAAAGCCTTTAAAGTGGTGTATTCTTCGAGATGGATATTCTGTTGTGAAGTAGAACAGTGCGCGTTACAACTTTGTTTCTTATAATCTTATCTTGTAGCTGCGTATAAACTGTTCACCACAGCTATAGTTTTAATATGAGCAATATTATTTTAGATGATCCTAAGACGAGCTGTTGATTATTTTTCAAAGTTTACATGAATGCTCTCTCTCTCTCTCTCTCTCTCTCTCTCTCTCTCTCTCTCTCTCTCTCTCTCTCTCTCTCTCTCTCCTCTCTCTCTCTCTCTCTCTCTCTCTCTCTTCCTCTCTCTAAGTTTAAGGCACTAGGTCCAGATGATATCCATCAGTGATTATAGAGCTAGGAGAAGAGATAACTCCACACTTTTACAAAATGTTCCAAAAGACGGCCAACGAAAGAGAGGCACCAAAAGGTTGTAAATTAGACAATGTTCCTCCAATCGACAAGAAGGGACCAAAAGAAAAGCTTGGCAACTACAGACCTGTGTCTAACAAGAGTGTCTTGCAAACTTTTTCCATCAATTATAGTAGATTCAATAGTAGAACATATAAATAAAAACAATCATTTGATGAAGAGCCTACATAGTTTTAGACAAAAGAGATTATACTGTATGAGACAAATCTGATGAAATTTGTCCACATGTTTAGCGTTTATGACAAAAGCAGGGCAATAGACATTATATTCTTAGACTTTCAAAAGGCTGTCGACATAGTTCCTCAGAACAAAAGATAATGGCTAAAATTGAAGCACCCGGTATTACTGACGAGCCAGCTATATGGATTGAAGATTGGTTGCCAAGCAGAAAACAAAAACTTGTAATCAATGCAGAAACCTTAGAGTGGGCAGCTGTTACAAGTGAAGTATCTCAAGGATTTGTTCTTGGCCAATTACTATTTTGGATTGAGATTAACGACAGAGATTGAGGATTAACTAGTAAAATAGCCAAATTTGCCAACAATACTAAATTGGCCCTAAAATCGGCGAACTCGGAAGACATAGAAGCCTTAAGAGATGGTCAAATTAAGCAAGGCAAAATGGCAAATGTCTTTCAACTGGGAGAAATGCAAAGTTATGCACATAGATTATAATAATCCACAAACAGATTACTAACTGCTATGTAATGTTCACCAAACAGAATATAAGAGCTGAAAAGAAAGCACAAAAACTATAGGTTACATAAACAGACAATTCAAATACAAAAACAAAGACCCCATCTAGAATACGGACTCCAATTTTGGGCTCAAAGTATTCAAAAGGACATAAAGACTGGGAGCAGTACAAGATAGGATTACCGAACCATTTCTATCACTAAGGCAATTTTGATATAGACAGAGGATGCAACGTTTGAACCTATTTGATCTACAAACTAGGCGACTAAGGAGACAGTTAATAGAGGCATTCAAAGTTCTTGAAGGAATAAAAAATGTTGATTACAACCATCTATTCAAACATAGCACAAATTCGTCCATGGGCAACGGATTCCTACTTGAATTGAAGAGATACAACACCACCCAATGATGTAATTTCTTTGCATACAACATAGCAAATACATGGACAGACTTCCAGCAGATGTGGTAAACAGTAACACGGTGTACGAGTTCCGGAATAAGTTACACAAGGTCACAAAAACTCTCTAAACGTTCAAACCAAATTGCTCCACCCAAGAGCAAGTTGAGTCTCTCCGGATGGACTAAAAACTTTTGGACACATCCAAAATTTTTGTAACTCCTGTTAACTCTATCTTTTTAACTATGAAAAAGATGGCTGCACACCAAAAGGATTGTAAATAAGTAAGTATAGAAATACTTTAATGGTTGCTGCATTGTATTTCATCATATCTGTTATGTAAAATATATATTCCATATGGCTGATAAACAGCAATTTAATATCAGAAAATATATTGCCCCTATCTTATTTTAAACTTAATCATAACAGAAAGATTATTTCTTTCGATACAAAAATTACCCATAAGCAAAATAGAAATAATATCATGGAAAAGTTAATTAATAATTTCTTTTTAATCCACTGCTTTTTTATAAAGAGGCGGAGAGAGACATAATCTGTATTATGAGAATATGGAGAGTGTATTTACAATAGAGTTCTCAACAAGTTGATAACAATATAATACTAGTCTTACTTTCTTCTGGTGTTACTATTTCATAGCATTATCTATGTATTTGTGGATAAATTAATTTACTTTTTTTGTCTGGAGCACTGCTCTCTAGATATTTTGAGAATAGGCATAGTTGCCTAGTTTTGAATGACCCTTTACAAAGTTTGGTGACTTCGGTAATTGATGAAATAGGAAAGAAAACAAGAATAAAAATTCGTGTCTGGAACGCTTATAGACATTTTCCAGAGGGAAAATATTTTTGGATGATTAAATCTTGCAGAAAGTGTAGGGAAGTATTTAATAAAAACAGGAAGGGGCTGTAATATCTCATTCATTTCTCTGGAGAAAAAAATCATTACCTTAAGGCAAATGTGCTGTCAGAAATAGAGTAAAATAATACTCAATATCATGTTCTTGGTGAAGTGAGCTTAACATCGGAGAAAATTTTCTGATGGTTTGCAACCCATATTGATGAGAAATTATTGTATTTATTTTTTCATTAGTTCAGATAAAGAAAAAGGTGGTAGAATCATTTATTGCATATTGGTTAGGCTTAAATATTGTATGGAAGGGAAATAATAACATAAATGGAATAAATAAATATAAAAAAAAATAAAATATTTTATGTTTGAATAGATATTTTCATTTATACTCTAAACAAGCTTTGGTATGGTTTTCAATCACTATGTTATCAGGAATGGAAATATTTTTCATCAATGCTGTTTATCTTATAATTATAAAATACATATACGACGGAAATAAATTGTAATACACTCATACTATGGATACAATTAAATTTTTTTGAGAACTTATATAAGTGAAATTATCTGTCCTTGTCTATTTTTATCTTGGGTAATAAGTAAAGGGTTGATAAGATATAGAGCTTACAATACACTAGAAAGTTTTAGAAGTGAAGGTTAGATAATTAGAAATTAATTTCAATTGTGTCTAAGTGTTTCATAAAATTCTGACTTTTATTATTATTATTATTATTATTATTATTATTATTATTATTATTATTATTATTATTATTATTGTTGTTGTTGTTATTATCATTATTATTATTGTTATTATTGTTATTATTATTATTATTATTATTATTATTATTATTATTAACATGGAAATCTATGGGATTACTAGATACCTTACTTTATTTACAGAAAAAAAAAATGTTAAGCTAAAGGCTACCATGAATTTTACGTTCATCTTCAGAAATATTACATCGTATATTCATTAACAAGCATCGACAGGTTCACCCATAACCATTATTTGTTGTCTCCCGGCATTTTCAATAAATATTATCATAGTTTTACTCTTATTAATTTTCACTTCAACATATCTGCATTTTCTATTAAAATCTTCTATTATCTTTTGAAATTCTTCCTATAATTCATTAAACAAAACTATTTCATCAGCAAATCTTAAATTGGTAAGGTATTTTTCACTAATATCTATTCAAACATTTTTCAGATCTAAATTCTTAAAAGCCTTTTCTAACCATGCATTGAATAATTTTGAAGAGACGGGTCGCCCTTTTCTCAGTCAGAATTTCCTTATTATCATTATATAGCTTTAGGATGTCTTTACTTCCTACAAATATATCTTTAAATATTCTAGCATAAGATTCATCTGTTCCTTGTCTTTGAAGGGATTTCGTTAATGATGAAGTTTTGATAGAATCGAAAGCTTTTTTATAGTCCACAAATGCCATATATAGTGGTTTACCTTACTCTACACTCTATTCCCTCCTCTTCCAAGGGTGTTCACAAGAGGCTTAGATAATCTTCTCTTTATGTGCACACACTCTCAGACAAGTATGAGCGGCGTTAGCAAGTTATCCGGAGATGGCTGTCGCATCAGATCAGTAATCTGGCTTTCACAAGCCCTTCCCACAAGTGTACACATATGGTCTCCTTATCACTCCTAGTCTCCATGAGAGGAAGGTCCGTGAATACGATCATGATCACCTTTTAACCCCTCTCCAATTACACAATTGTCACATGAACACAATCGTCTAAGTGATTGAGAACTTATTTATGTTCACGATCTCGGCCACAAGTATGAATGTTTATAAACATCTTCACGAGCATAATCGACTCCAGGAGCATGAGACCTGGTGCAAACATAATTGACGATATAACCGAGAACTTCGTTAAGTTGACGGTCATCAATGAACATCTTCACATGCAGCAGAGAGACAATTAATACGATCATATCCATGCACACGATAGCCGGCATAAACACAATTGTTTCTACTTGTATGAGAACTGACACAAATACGATTCTGTCCAGGCTGTCTAAAGTCGGCCTCAACATGATTGTCACCCCTGTGCACAGAATTTGCCATTTACGAACTGAAATGAATATGAAATTCCGTCCACTATCTTCACTATACAAGAAGTTCATTGTACAAGAATAAAATACACACACTGGTCTAAACAGTGACCATACATGCGTACAATTGTGTTACGTCCATAATCACCACATGTTTTTTTTCCAGGTTCTAGGGTCTACTATGGTATGATCCATATACCTACGGTTTTCACACCTTTTCAAGTTGAGTGACAACAACAAGCATTGGTATGCCACATTGCGCATTAACAGGAATGTTCCACAATACAGTATAGGCATCCCTTCACTCCATTCTGCTCACTTGGAGAATCAGTTTGGTACTAAAAGAACTCACCACAGAGAAGGTTAGGCCTACCAGAACACTGCCACCTAGTTCGTGAAGTATGAAGATATGTAGTGAAAATATACCATCCCTAATTAAACCAATCGGTGAAAGTGACAGGAATTCACCTGTTTCATTCTCAGTAGAATGATTATACACCCTAGGACCCATTACCTGTGCTCATTTTTCACGAGAAGGAGCAGTTACACTAGAGGCTGGTGTTTGGTTATCGTAAGGACAAGCTCTAAATCCCAATTCTCGGTTCTCAGGAAAACAAGCACTAGGTCGCAATTCTCTATTCTTGGTTTTCAGTTCTTATGAACACAAACGTGCGACCTGTGCTCAGTTCTTGCGGGAACGTGTACAGACTCTATCAGTAAGAATAAATGGTGCCTCCCTTCTTTCCCACACCCGGACATTCGAAAACTGTCTAGCTACACAGAAGAGTGAGAAGCAGTTGGCACCTTCAAGGTAGTAGGTTGGCCAGGGCACCAGCCGCCCGTTGAGATACTACCACTAGAGAGGTATTGGATCCTTTGACTTGCCAGACAGTAATGCATTGGATCCCTCTCTCTGGTCACGGCTTATTTTTTCTTTGCCTACACTTACACAGAATAGTTTGGCCTATTCTTTACATATTCTCGTCTTTCCTCATACACCTGACAACAATGAGATACTTAACACTTCTTCACCCAAGGGGTTAATTACTGTACTGCAATTTGTTCAGTGTACTTTCCTCTTGGTAAGGGTAGAAGAGACTCTTTAGCTGTGGTAAGCAGCTCTTCTAGGAGAAGGACACTCCAATATTAAACCACTGTTCTCTAGTCTTGGGTAGTGCCATAGCCTCTGTACCATGGTCTTCCACTGTCTTGGGTTGGAGTTCTCTTGCTTGAGGGTACACTCAGGCACACTATTCTATCTTTTTTTTTTCTTCCTCTTGTTTTTTTGAAATGGTGTGTTGGGCAGGCTTAATAGAAGGGCCATGGATGCCTGGTGGTTTATCAAGAGGTTGTCTTTTCCTTTTTCTGATTCTTTTTCTTCTCAAAACCATCCTTACTGTCCTCCCTTGCATGGTGTATCGGCTCCTCCATGTTGACCAGTTTTTCCGACTTTTTACTATAGTCTATGGGTATCATCAATCACTTTGTTTATAATTCTGTACGTATTGTTTTTGTTATAATTCTTGTTAATCTAGTTTTTAAGTATGATGTCTCTTTTTTATTTCTATTAATTCTTATGCTGTCTGGAGACATTGAGCGAAATCCGGGACCAGTACGTCCTAGATTTCGTCAATGTCGTCTTCTGTATTGCAATATTCGTGGTCTTCATGCAAATATCCAAGACCTTACAGTTGCGTCCAGACAGTATGATATTCTTTTGTGCTCAGAAACTTTGGTTTCTAATATGAGGCACTCATCTGAGCTCCTTATAACTGGTTTTAAGAAGCCAATAATGTTGAAACGTGATGCCATCCCTAGGGCCAGGGGAATGGCGGTGTATATTAGGACCGAGTACCCTGCTTCTCATAAGTCCTGCTATCAATGTGGATGTCATGAGATTCAGGTAATAAAAGTTTGTGGCAGGCATAACAACTTTTATTTATGTTCGATATACCGGAATCCAGACATGGATGATTCTATCTTTGATTGTCTTCTTACCATTATGGCTAAGATACAAGAAGATGATAGAAAGGCTTCTTTTGTCTTTGTTGGTGATTTTAATGCTCACCATAAGGAGTGGTTAAGTTCTACCTCTCCTACCGATCGCCATGGCTTAAGAGCTTTAGACTTTGCCTCTGAATCAGGCTGTGAGCAAATCATAAATGAAGCTACTCACAGGTCTGGTAATTGCTTGGACCTCGTATACATTGACTCCCCTGGCGTTATAACTGGTAAGGTTGGTTCTCCAGTCGGGACATCTGATCATGCCTTGATTTCATTATTAGTGAAGACTAAGCAGCCTGTCACTGATATATCATATTCTTGTAAAATTTATATGAAATCCCAAGCAGACTGGAATGGGATTTTACATGATCTTTTGTGCTTGAATTGGTCACAATTATATAATAGTGTAGATCCTGTTGTCCCTCTGAATGAGAATCTAGTCAACATAATTGATAGGCGTGTCCCTTCTCGTGTGCTAAGGTACCGAGTGAAGGACAAACCGTGGTTCAATGATGATTGTAGACTTGCTTTTTTGGAGAAGCACGAGGCCTATCAACTTTGGAAGGGTAACAGATCAGATTTGACCTGGAACAACTATACTCAGCTTCGAGCTTTTGCTCACAGAGTTTATCCCTCAACTGAAAAGGAGTACAATTTAACCATAAAAGAAACACTTTCTGGTACAACTCAGGAACATAAATGGTGGTCTACCCTTAAATCTGCACTCTTTGGTGTAGATGCAACAGTTCCTCCTTTACTTAAACCAGATGGCTCAGTCACTCACTGTCCAAAGGAAAAGGCAACCCTTTTGGCTGATGTTTTTGACAGTAAACAGAGTAATGAAAAACTTGAACTCCCTTATTCCTGTTTTCCTGAGCTAAACTAACTAGTTTAGCTTTTCGATCTCGTGAGATTAAAGCTCTGTTGATGGACCTTGATGCTTATGGAGGTGTAGACCCAAATGGTATTTTTCCTCTGTTTTTTATAAAGACAGCAGATTTCTTAGCTCCAAAGTTATCTGTTATTTTGCGCAAGTTAGCAAGAAGAGGAGCTTTTAGCACTATTTGAAGAATTGGTAATGTTACTCCTCTATGTAAATGTGTTTGTGGTAGCTCAAGTCCCATATTATCTAAAGTTTTTGAACGTCTTCTGGCAAAACGTCTTAATAGGTTTGCTGAAGGTAACCATCTACTCCCTAGTTTGCAATTTGGTTTTCATAAAGGCCTTGGAGCATGTGATGCCCTTCTTACAATCTCCAATGCTGTACAGAAATCCCTTGATTGTGGTCGGGAAGCTCGTATGATTGGCCTTGATTTTAGTGCTGCCTTTGACCGTGTTAATCATGAGGCCCTTGTTTTCAAACTGAAACAGTTGGGAGTGGGTGGGTCGTTTCTTAGCATTATTATTGATTTTTTAAGTAATAGATCTCAAAGAGTTGTTGTTGATGGGCACCATAGTGATTATAGGAATGTGATATCCGGTGTTCCACAGGGTAGTGTTCTTGGCCCATTACTTTTTATACTATATACACATGACATGTGGTTTGGCCTAGAAAACAAGCTTGTTGCATATGCAGATGATGCTACTCTCTTTGCATCAATTCCATCCCCTGAATGTAGATCTAGGGTTGGTGAATCCCTGAATAGAGATTTAGCTAGAATTAGTGCATGGTGCAAATTATGGGGTATGAAGTTGAATCCTAACAAAACTCAAAGTATGATTGTAAGTAGGTCAAGGACGGTGGTTCCTCAACATCCGGATCTCAGTATTGATAATGTTTCTTTAAATATGTATGACTCTTTCAAAATTTTAGGTGTGATTCTCGACAGTAAATTGACTTTTGAGAAACATATAAGGGGTGTTTTTCTTATTCAATTTCACAAAAAAGTAGACTTATTGAGAAAGTCTTTCAAGATTTTCGGTGATCAATCAATTCTGAAGAAGTGTTTTAATTCTTTCATTCTACCTTGTTTTGAGTATTGTTCTCCCGTCTGGTCTTCAGCTGCTGATTCTCATCTTAATTTGTTGGACAGAACCTTACGCTCTATTAAATTTCTTATTCCTGATCTAGATATTAATCTCTGGCACCATCGTTCAATTAGTTCATTATGCATGTTGCATAAGATTTTTCACAACTCTGACCATCCTTTACATTCAGATCTCCCTGGACAATTCTATCTTGTTCGTAATACTAGGCAGGCAGTTAATTCTAATAGCCAGGCCTTCTCCATCACGAGGCTCAATACTACGCAGTACTCTAGAAGTTTTATTCCAGCTGTGACCAAGTTGTGGAATGATCTTCCTAATCGGGTGGTTGAATCAGTAGAACTTCAAAAGTTCAAAGTTGGAGCAAATGCTTTTTTGTTGACCAGGGGGACATAGTCTTTTTATAGTTTATTTATGACATATTTGTTTTTGATGTTGTTGATAGTTTATTATATGACATGTCTGTTTTGACGTTGTTTTTTATTTTAGAATGATATACTGTTAATTTGTTCTCTTCATTTATTTATTTCCTTATTTCCTTTCCTCACTGGGCTATTTTCCCTGTTGGAGCCCCTGGGCTTATAGCATCTTGCTTTTCCAACTAGGGTTGTAGCTTGGATAGTAATAATAATAATAATAATAATAATAATAATAATAATAATATAATAATAATAAAGGAAAGCCTTATCCGAACAAAAAGGAAGAAATTACCCAGGTACTGGACTACCAGTCACACCAAGTCTCACGAGACCTTAACCGATCCCTTTGCAGGGTTTTGTGAGAGGAATAGTACCATACCATAACATAACTATGGTCAGGACATAGGCAGCTGCCATTGGTTCTCTTCAGCCTTGGGGTGTTCCCGAAATGTTTCATTGACTCAGTCACCATAAGCACTGATGAAGGAATCTTAGGTCATCTTGGGCATGGGTGCACTTATTTCTCTAAGTCAAATTCCCCATCTAGGGAACTGCTTCCTGATTTAGTGGAGCAGCTTCTTGTAGTCTTATGGTTGTGTACAGTCCTATACATCAGCCTAGCCCAATGCTTACCCTTACCATCCATATAGAAGGTAGGGACCTTCCTGACTTGACATCATCTTGAAGGAACATGAGGGGGAGGAGCTCACTCGAAGGTTTCCTAATTCCTCTCTGGGTTTATTTCTATCAACTTAACTGGCAACCTACCTACCTGAAGGATATTTACAGTTAGAATAAAAAAAAATGCAGACACTCAGGGGAAATCTTTTGACAGATGTTTCCAGTGATCCCCTGTCAAAATGGACTTTACGAAATAGGTGGAGCTCTCTCCAACCTTAGCGAATACAAGACAACATAGGGCTCTCTTTGTTAGTGAAAGCATTAAAATGTTACAAATCAAGTTGTCAATTTTCATTCGTGGTATCACTTGATGTTTCTAACATCCAGTGCAAATTCGGAATACACACACACACACACAAACATATACTCTCTCTCTCTCTCTCTCTCTCTCTCTCTCTCTCTCTCTCTCTCTCTCTCTGTATATATATATAATATATATATATATATATATATATATATATATATATATTATATATATATATATATATGTGTGTGTGTGTGTGTGTGTGTGTATGTATCATGAATCCGAAAAATCCCGTATAAATCTTTGGAGTGTCACAGCTAATCAATTCTTTCCGTTGAAAGCTATATTAGATTATTTCGACATTACTCTTGTGAAAGGCACCAATGAAAGAAAAAGTAGTTTCGATGTGTTCGATGTTGTAAAATTATTATAGAAGTAAAGAAAAAACCAGCATACATGAGTTATATGTGCCTAAAGGATATTCAGAGAGAGAGAGAGAGAGAGAGAGGAGAGAGAGAGAGAGAGAGAGAGAGAGAGAGAGAGAGAGAGAGAGAGAGAGCGAGAGAGAGATCATTCTGTTTGAGCGTACTGAAGCTAATGAAGTAACCTACTAGGACATAAACTCCATCATAGACATTTATGCGTATCAAGATTTGGTTCAGTATTATTATGTAGTGTTTCCAATAAAAAATATCGTTTTATGGTCCCAAAAGCTCATTGTCATTTTTCAAATGCTAGATTGACTGCTAAAAACTTTTGTTTTAGCCCCCAGATATTCTTAGATTTCAATAACTCGTAATACGTACGGTTACTTTACTGGGAATTATTTCCCAAGTTATTCAGATTCAAAGGGTTGTGCCGTGTTAGTCTTTAGACACTGAGCTACTCTCCCTTTATTCATCTGTTTTTTTTTTTTTTTTTTTTTTTTTTTTTTTGATGTCTCACCATCAGTAATATTGACCAAGATTGGTTGACATTCATATTTGACCTAAAATTTCAAACATAAACAGAATATATTTGCTACATTGCTAATTCACTCTTTATACCAAGAGCTTTATTCGCTTGATAATTATCGAGGCCGTATGGCAAAATTGGGGATAAGTATTACAATATATATAAAACGGGATTATTTTGTTGGATTTGAATACTGATCCGAGTAATATGCGATAAAAAAAAAGATATATATATAAATGTAATTAGTGAGTTATTGTCTTTTGTGTGGTTGAAAGATTTGCTTCCTTAAGGATCCTTTTGAAAAAAGACATAATATCCAATATATAATTAAATACCAATGTCTGTTAAGTATTTTACTATGAGTTTCTTGAATTGTATAATATTTTTTAATATCATTCGGAAGGTTCCAAATTTTAAGAAAAATTGATGATGATGTTTTCTTGCATTAATAAATTCATTGACTTCATATATAGAATACGGCTTGGTCTGGAAATACATGAAATCAGTAATATCCTTTTCATAGATGTTTTTAATGTTAGAACACACCGAATTCCACTACTTGAGGGTGATTAAAAAAACGGATGTAATAAAACTTTTTTTTTCCATAGACATAAACGGTTATTATTATTATTATTATTATAATTATTATTATTATTATTATTATTATTATTATTATTATTATTATTATTAATATTTTTATTTATATTTTATATTTATAAATTATAGTTCATATATGAAAGATAAAGTTTAATATTGTTTTCCTCACTGGGCTAATTTTCCCTGTTGGAGCCCTCCGGCCTATAGCATCTTGATTTTCCAACTAGTGTTATAGCTTAGGTTGTAATAATAATAATAATAATAATAATAATAATAATGATGATAATTATCATTATTATTATTACTAGCCAAGCTACAACCCTAGTTGGAAAAGCAGGATGCTATAAGCCCAAGGGCTGCAACAGGAAAAAATAGCCCAGTGAGGAAAGAAAATAAGGAAATAATTAAACTACAAGGTAAGGAATGAACGATTGAATTAATATATTTAAAAAAATAACAACACTGAAATAGATCTATCATATATAAGCTATGAAAACTTTAAAAAAAAATTAGGAAGACAAATAAGATAGGATAGTTGTCCCAAGTGTATCCTCAAGCTATATATATCTACCCCAAAACAGTGGTAGACCATGGTACAGAGCCTGAAGCACTGCCAGAGCCCAGAGAACAATGGTTTGAGTTTTTAGTGCCCTTACCCTAGAATAGCTGCCCCCCGGTTATAAAGAGACTCTTCTACCCTTATCAAGAGGAAAGTAGCCACTGAACTATTACAGTACAGTAGTTAGCCCTTTGAACGAAGAAGAATGTGTTGGTGATCTCGCTATCAGGTGTATGAGGATAGAGGAGAATGTGGATAGAATAGGCCAGTCTAGTAGGTGTAGGCAAAGGACAAATTAGCTGTAACCACAGAGAGGTATCCTATGTAATACTGACTGGTTATTTGAAGGACCCAATATCTCCCTAGTAGTAGTATCAGTTTATTCATGTACATTCTGACGAATGCTGACTTTTTATAGGTGAAACATTATTGCATGACTCCATTTGGCTTCTTATTGTTTCTTCACCTAAAATAACTACTCAGTTTGTTCGATAATCCTATATGTGTACGTCTTTATCATTTTACATGAAGTGTCTAGAGATATACCGTATCTTGGTAAATTATGTAATTCCTTCCCACCGTCTAAGAGAATGCAGGAGAAACTCCATTACAGAAATTGCCTGTCTAGAACAGTTACTCGATTGTGATGCGTCCCTGCATATTTTTTTTTTTTTTTTATTAAATATATCATTAATTTAGCACATCTAGTATGATCAAAAGAGATCATATAATCATATAATAATTATTCTAATGTGAAACAGATAAATGAAACATAATTCAATCCTTTAATAAAATTCTTAAGTTTATTGTAATCATCAAAATTATTATTATTATTATTATTATTATTATTATTATTATTATTATTATTATTATTATTATTATCATTATCATTATCATTATCTTTATCCTTTTCATTATCATTATCATTATCATTATCACTATTATTATTATTATTATCATTATTATTATTATTATTATTATTATTAATATTGAAATTAGTAAAATTACTAATGAACAAAGATCAATACCATTTATGGCCTCGAATAAAAACAAAATATTTACCTACTAACCAATCATGGGGATCTACACCACCCATGTATTTGTTAAAATTGAAATTTACATTTGGTTGCAGAACACTTCTGATTACTTCCCCCAGCGCTGGACAGAGCTGCAGCAGATATTTGAATATTTGAACCATTTTCCAGTGAATTAACATATTTTTCATATAAACGTAGTCCTTTTTTTTTTTATATAGTTTTATATATTATTTGGAACTTGTAATGATTGGAATATTTTTTCATGTCTTTTCATACTATGTTATTTATTTATATCAGGTAATCTATAATTAAAAAAAAAAAAAATCAGTCCAGTATTCTTTACAGGATACGAATGCAAAGTCTACCTTTTTCAACGTAATTGCTTAAATGAATCCATGAGTTAAATCGCAATCTTCTTTTTTTTTTTTCTTTTATCTTGTAAGAGTTTCTTACGAAAATCATCGGTATATTATAGGGATTTTTTGTCTGTTATGAAATTACCTAGTAACTATTTATCGAACTTCGTTCATGATACTTATTCATTTTACTCTTTAGTTATCAAAATAAAAATTTAAAACACTTCCAGGCAATCTTTTAATTTAACATTTAGAAGATCATCCTCAATTCGTTTATTACTCAATAGTTCTTCTCAGCTTTGTATATTATTTATTTAAAGATAATTTGTCTGCTTCCGGGTTTATATAAATGGAATAATGATATAATAAGAGTAAGCACCGGAACTAGTTGAATAATGGAATTGAGAAAAATAAAGCTTCCTGTAGAGGGAAAATTTAAGAGTTGAAAGAACGTAAGACTACTTAATTTTCGGGAGAAATCAGAAGAATCGATAATAGGAGTATAGTATCCATCTTATTACATACAGGAAAAGATTTTAAAATATATAGAAAAAAAAAGACTGAGAGAGAGAGAGAGAGAGAGAGAGAGAGAGAGAGAGAGAGAGAGAGGCGGGGGTGGGAATTTGAAATATTAGTATTGAAAATGAGCCTTCCATTTATTGAAATGAATAAATCAACAAAAAAGAAAAAGAACGCATTAGTCTTTGACAATATATATTTCCATCTTTTTTCTACCTCATTCAAATAAAATGTATATAAAGAATAACAAATAAGAGAAAAAGAAAAGCAATAGTGAAAAATTTTTCATTGGTTGCAATAGTTATGGTTTCAACCGTCTTCTTCATATGAATTCAATGAATAATAAATAGGTAAGAGAGAGAGAGAGAGAGAGAGAGAGAGAGAGAGAGAGAGGAGAGAGAGAGAGAGAACTAATTCTAAAAACTAATCGGGATAGTATTCTTTCTTCAATGAAATTGATTGAGATTAAAAAAAAAAAGGGATGATGCCTTTTTGACCTCGCATTTTTTGTTATCTGTTTTTCGTCTCATTCAGATGCCCATTTAAAAAAAAATATTAAAAAAAGAGAAGTAGCGGAGAAATATCCTTTTTTGGATGCAATCCTTATAGCGTGCAGCTACCTTTTCCATGTATATTTCATGAATACCAAATAAGTAAAAGAACGAAGAGAGCGAGAGAGAGAGAGAGAGAGAGAGAGAGAGAGAGAGAGAGAGAGAGAGATACTAGGAAAATAATTTACCAAAATTTTTCAAATCATTTTTTCCGTCGTCAATAAATATTCGCTTCATTTTTGTTTTGTTTTTGTATTAGTGAAAAAATTAAGGATCGGAATTTTCGAATTATACTCGTGTCCTTTTTCCTAAACTTTTTCAAGTTTGAAGATACATGAATGTTTTTCCTGTCTAATATATGAACAATTCCTTGTGAATAAAGTTAAATGGATAAGGGGAAGACATGTTGCAATAAATGTAATATATATATATATATATATATATATGCATATATACATATATATATATATATATATATTGTCTGTGTGTGGTTAGCACTATTCAAACTTCATGAGTACCAGCCTTGAGTCAATTCAGACTTTTCATTTCTATAACAACCATTACAACAAGTTTAGTACATTGAATTTTGGAAACATTTTCTTTCTACGTAAAAGAACGTAGAGAGAGAGAGAGAGAGAGAGAGAGAGAGAGAGAGAGAGAGGGAAATACTAGGAAAATAATTTACCAAAATTTTTCAAATCATTTTTTTCCGTCGTCAATAAATATTCGCTTCATTTTTGTTTTGTTTTTGTACTAGTGAAAAAATTAAGGATCGGAATTTTCGAATTATACTCTTGTCCTTTTTCCTAAACTTTTTCAAGTTTGAAGATACATGAATGTTTTTCCTGTCTAATAAATGAACAATTCCTTCTGAATAAAGTTAAATGGATAAGGGGAAGACATGTTGCAATAAATGTAATATATATATATATATATATATATATATATATATATATATATATATATATATATATATATATATATATATATATATATATATATATATATATATGCATATATACATATATATATATATATATATATATATATATATATATATATATATATATATATATATATTGTCTGTGTGTGGTTAGCACTATTCAAACTTCATGAGTACCAGCCTTGAGTCAATTCAGACTTTTCATTTCTATAACAACCATTACAACAAGTTTAGTACATTGAATTTTGGAAACATTTTCTTTCTACGTTACTCTTGATAAAATGTTTGTCCGTATTAAGGCCAATGTAACAGTATTATATAATAATACCTACTAATTACTTTTATAATTTAGATGAGGTTTTATAAATTGAATGAAATCTGACATTGTTTTTTAATATCATGTCCAAGACTTTTACCTTGGCTGCCAGTACTTATCAAATGAAATCTCTCCGACTCTTTTTTAATCATATCCTTCCAAGTATTGCCATATAATATTTAGGACGATTATAACAGTTAGTAAAGCACTATTGAAGATCAACGTTTGATTAATAATCTGATGTTGCTGTATCTCACCTCTGTATTTTCGGGGGTGCATTGACAGTTTATTCTAGTTGATCAGCATATATTTTACTTGCCTAGAAATCAGGAAATTAAGTGTATTAGTTCTTGGTAGTGGTTAAGTTTATGTCTAGTAGTTTGTCCTTCAATGTCTATTTATTGATTTGGTATGCTTAACTAAAATGTGTTATCTCACACACATACACACACACACGCGCACACACACACAAACATACACAAACACACACACCCACACACACACACACACACACACACACCCACACACACACACACACACACTGAAAGTTGACTTTTCCTTTGTCTGATTCAAAGAAATTATTTTAGTATCCCATGAAGGAATCATTTATTCCTGTAAGACTTCCTTGAATAGTAATCTCTGAGCAGCTTTAATTGCTTTACATATCTAGAGAAACTCTCCTGCCATTTCTAGATATTCGTCCCTTTACACGTGATTTTTAAGAAGGGTTGTCCTCGCGAAATAATCTGATCTGTTTGAGAATTGTCAAATACCGTTCATAAGTATGAAAGTAAAATCTATCTTTTTTTCTAATATTCTGGCAAAATTACCACGCGTCTTCTCTTTAGACCTGTTATGATAATACGAAAACTTTCATAAAAGATTACAACCATATCATCTCCATAATGTACCACATAGCTGGTAGCCGAATTGAATTTATTGATGAAACCGTATCCCTAGTTTTCTTAATAACGTTCTTCATCCGCACAGCGTGATTAACATTGGAAATATAAAACCTATAGCTCAAAATCATACATATAATTTTATTATATGCAAGATTCCTATTTTAAACGGGCTGTTGGCGGATTTATCTACTTTTGCAAGTATATTGTCATTAATGAAGACCAAAATCACTTTCATTTGACAATATTCGTTGTTGCATATGGAAAGTTTTATTAGTAGACATAACGAATGATATAAAAACCATGTTTATTTACTCATCCGTTTTCATGTCATATTTAAAAAAATTCACCATTTCTCTTGAGGATTCCTCTAGAGTTTTCATACAAATAATTCTTAAGAGCCTATTGCCTTCTTTGTCCTGCATGGTTCAAAGTAAATATTGCTGAATATGAGTAAAAAATATATTTGGTAACTAGCAGGGCCGGATAAAAAAAAAATGCGGGGGGGGGGAGGGGGCAGGGCCCCGAGTCACCCACCAAGAGGGGGCCTCCCACCAATATAAACAATAAATTTTGATTTAAGAAGATTAGTATCGTAGTCATAACTAAACGAGTGTCAGTACCATGCAGTCAAGTGCCTGCAGGTTTTCCTTTCTTTTGTTACCTTGCAGTTTGGTCCATTTTTTCTTGCACCAATAATAGGAAATTTGTCCAGCTGTGCAGTGTTGCCAGGTTGCCAGAAAAATTTGGATTTTTCCAGATTTTAGGAGTTTTATCCAGATTTCCAGACCCTTTAATGAAATTTCCAGATTTTCTTCGAATTCAGCAAGAAATTTATCCACATTTCCAATCTTGAGAGAGAGAGAGAGAGAGAGAGAGAGAGAGAGAGAGAGAGAGAGAGAGAGAGAGAGAGAGAGAGAGAGAGATGCAACAAACCGTAATGACCATCTGGCAACTTTGGATGTTATTGGCACTTTGAGTGAACTGTGATGCATCTCGACTGAGTTATGGCGTGAGTTTTGTTGTTGTTTGACGTATTAAATGTAATTATAGGCCTCTTATCAATAGTATCCTATGTTCATGAATAAGGCAGGAGTTCGTTGGTGAGGTACTGAGTACTGAAATATGTTGTAGATTGATGAATCATATTGGTAAAATAGTTTTCCATCCCCAAAAATCTTCGTTTTGGTTCATATTTATGTAAAGCAAGGGGAAAATCCATGTTCTGAAGACTCTAGAGTATATTCACTGCTTTGGATTGCATGACTGCATTTTTTTGCGTATTGATGCACCAGTTATTGAGGTGGGAGGTGAGTGTGTGTTCACAGAATGTGTGTTCCTTTTCGTATTCTATTTTTCCTTCTTACATTTTTTTAGAGTCATTCAATATTTAGACACATTTTAGTTTAATCAGGCATTCCAAACCTATTATTAACCAGGAAGTCTCAAGGGGCAAGGACCTTGAAGGAAGAGAGAAACAAACGAATTAGGTTATCTAGGAAATGTTGAGAAATAATGAAATTTTTTTTTTCCTTTATTATTATTACTGATATAGGCAATAGGTAATCATTATATTACTGGAACTTTCAAAAGTTTTTTGCTAATTTGGTTAAATTTTAAATTTTTTGGTGAGTGGGGTTATTTCGTGTATTTTCAGAGTACGATTTACTAACATATAAAGCCATGGACCATTAAGAAGGAGACAGACATAGGCACCACAAAATAAATTGGGAGTCTGGGGCTTCAAAAAGACGTAAAGCAAAGGAAGCAATAAAAAAAATCAGGAGAAGAAATGGGAAAGGTTAGAAAATTGGACTTGTTCTTCACTGTTCAACATCCACCAAGACAAATATCAGGGAAAAGTAATGAGCTTACAGAATCAGATCAAGCTGCGGAAATGGTTAACCAAGCCACTGATCCTGACAAGGGAAAGGCAGACATAGTAACGGATCCATCTGGAGAAGATAAAGAAATGGAGGCTGATAGTGACACACCAAGGGGCAATGACATTGGACTTTGGCCATCCATTATTTCGGAGCAGATGCGTGAATACTGTCTGAAAAGGGGAGTAACAACAGTTAAGCACTGTGATGAAAAATTGTTCTTAACACATTCGAAGCAGCAAACTAGAAAGGATGGTAATCCAACAATGTGTACACTTCGGCGATTCCGCCGTCAAAATCATAATGGGGAAGTCATAATAAAAAACTGGTTATGCTTCTCTCCCTCATAAGGATGTGTTTACTGTTTTACGTGCAGACTGATGAGCCTAGAAACGAAAAAATCTGAGTCATCTTTGCTCTCATCCACTGGAAACTGTGATTGGAAACATTCACACAGACGTCTAAGAAATCATGAGCCGTCAGCAGGACATATAAAGGCTACAGTTGCTGTCAATAGGAAGCTAAAAGCAATTGGACGTGTGGATATAGAACTGATATAACAGTTTGAACAGTATTGAAGATCGGTGTTGAAACAAGTAATTAGTGTTATTCAATTCATTGCTGAGCAGGGCTTAGCATTTCGAGGAGACAACGAGTTGGTTGGATCACTTAGAAATGGAAACTTTCTAAGTATTCTTGAACTTATTGCCCCGTATGATGACTTTCTCGCTCAGCATATCAAAACTGAGGCTAATCGTTTGTCATATACAATATTGGAAGAGCTTATCAGCATAATGGGTGGACAACACCTCGGAGAAGTTATTTCCAGAGATAAGAAGTCAAAATACTACTCAATCTCTTTGGAATCTACACCTGATGCAGCCCATTTTGATCAACTGACCCTTGTATTGAGGTACATGGAAAAAGATAGCCCTGTGGAACGCTTTGTAACCTTTATGGTAAACAAGAGGGGCATGGTGCTGAATATATGTTCAATGCGTTGATGGAATTTTTAAAGACACATGACCTGGCACTTGGAAACTGCCATGGAAAAAGCTATGACAATGCATCAGCAATGAGTGGTAGGGGCAATGGTCTTCAAGCTAAAGGGAGAGAGAAGAACAATTTTGCCTCCTGGATTCATTGTACAGCACATTCTCTTAACCTGGTTGGTAAAAATGCTGTAGAATGCTGTTCAAGTGCTGTACATTTCTTTGACTTCCTGGAAAAGCTGTTTGTCTACTTTAAAATTTCAACCCATCAGTATCAACTTCTGGATGAGGCTTTAAAAAAAAAAAAGTGATTCATCATTGACCCTCAAACGTGTCACAACAACGCGCTGGTCCTACAGAACTGATGCAACTAGAGCTCTTAAGCATAATTATGAGCAGATTAAGGAGGTACTTAAAAATACTGTCGATGCCATTGAAGAAAAAAGGTGTGTACACTGTGAAGCAGAATGACTGTTAAAACAGATGAATCACCTTGAAACAGGAATTTACACCACCTTCTGGAATGATATTTTGCAAAGAACAGATGAAACTAATAAAACTCTACGACACGCAAAACTTGTTCTAAAAACTGCTGTGGCATCACTGACTAGCTTGAAGGAATATGTTACATCAAAGCAAGACTCCTTCCACACTTATGAAAAAGAAGGTGAACAGCTGTCTCAGTCTGGATTAGTTTATAAGGCTATAAAATCTCGGCTGAAGAGCTGCAATGTGCGTCTTAACCCACTGGATTATGGGCATACAGAAAAAGTGCAAATCAGCCCTTCTGAAAAATACAGAACACAAACTTTCTTGCCTATCATTGATCAGTTTATATCGTCTCTCAGTCAACATCTGGAAGCATACAAACAGATATCAAGTAAATTTAGTTTTTTTAGATATCTGCAAAGGTTTTTTTCAGATGAACTTTGCATCTCAGCAGAACAACTAATCAGATCATATCCAAATGACTTGGATATAACATTTAAGGAGGAACTGTGCCAGTTTGTCACATTTGCTAATATATTTATAGATGAGGAGCCAACAGATGTTAGCACTGACCTTTTCCTGTATAGACTTGTATTGGACAAGGATGTGCAGGAGACTTTCCCAAACATAGAGATAACTCTACGACTATACCTTGCCCTAATGGTGACAAACTGCAGTGGGGAGCGCTCTTTCTCTAAGCTAAAGATAATTGAAAACAGGTTACGGACATCTCTGACACAGAAACGTCTGGTAAATCTGACTATGATGAGCCTCGAGTCAGATATCTTGTGTGAACTGTACTCCAACGAGGTCATCAGTGAATTTACAATGAAAAAAATCAAGTTAAAGTGTCAAGAAAGTAATCCTGACTTTACATGTAACTCCATATGAAAGAATGAGCTATTGTTATGTGATAGTTACATTATCATATTCATATGAATAACTGTAATTGTATGTGTAAAAATAAGAAAAAAAAATATAGTAAGAACAACTTATGCTTATTTTGTTTTGAAGTTATGCATATTGATAATCGGAAGAATAGTACCATTGTATTGAATTTTGAATTTATGCATAGTGATAATCGGAAGAATAGTCCAATTGTATTTAATTTTGAATATATGCATAGTGATAATCGGAAGAATAGTCCAAATGTATTTAATTTTGAATTTATGCATAGTGAAAATCTGAAGAATAGTCCCATTGTATTTTATTTTGAATTGATTCATATCTATAATCGGAAAAATAGTCCATTGTGTATTTTGAATTTATGCATATTGATAATCGAAAGTATAGCCCCATTGTATTTTATTTTGAATTTATGCATATTCATAATCGGAAGAATAGTCCCACTGTATTTTAATTTGAATTTATGCATATTAATACTCGGATGAATAGTTCCATTGTATTTCATTTAAAATTTACGCATATTCATAATTGAAAGAAGAGTCCCGTTGTAATTCATTTTGAATTTATGCATACTGACAATCGGAATTATAGTCCCGTTTTTTTTTTTTTTTAATTTATGCATATTCATAATCGGAAAAATAGTACCATTGTAATTTATTTTGAAATTATGCATAGTGATAATGCATAGTTATAATTGAAAGAATAGTCCCATTGTATTTTATTTTGAATTTATGTATAGTGACAATCGAAAAAACAGTCCCATTGTATTTTATTTTGAATTTATGCATATTCGTAATTTAAAGAATAGTCCCATTGTATTTTATTTTGGATTTATGCATATTCATAATTCAAAGAATAGTCCCATTGCAATTTTTTTTTTATTGATGCATAGTGATAATCTGAAGAATAGTCCCATTGTATTTAAATTTGAATTTATGCATATTCATAATTCGAAGAATAGTCCCCTTGTATTGTATTTTGAATTTATGCATGGTGATAATAGGAAGAATAGTCCTATTGTATTTTATTTTCAATTTATGCATAGTGATAATGGAAAGAATAGTCCCGTTGTGTTTTATTTTTATTTTATGCATGGTGATAATAGGAAAAATAGTCCTATTGTATTTTATTTTGAATTTATGCATATTCATAATTCGAAGAATAGTCCCATTGTATTTTATTTTGAGTTTATGTATGGTGATAATGGGAAAAATAGTCCTATTTTATTTTATTTTGAATTTATGCATAGTGATAATCGAAAGAATAGTCCCATTATATTTTATTTTGAATTTAAGCATTGTGATAACTGTAAGAATTGTCCCATTGTATTGTATTTTGAATTTATGCATAGTGATAATCGAAAGAATAGTCCCATTGTATTTCATTACAAATTTATGCATAGTGATAATCGGAAGAATAGTCCCATTGTATTTCATTTTGAATTTATGCATATTCATAATTCGAAGAATAGTCCCATTATATTGTATTTTGAATTTAAGAATGGTGATAATCGGAAGAGTAGTCCTATTGTATTTTATTTTCAATTTACGCATATTGATAATGGAAAGAATAGTCCCGTTGTATTTTATTTTGATTTTATGCATGGTGATAATAGGAAAAATAGTCCTATTGTATTTTATTTTGAATTTATGCATAGTGATAATCGGAAGAATAATCCCATTATATTTTATTTTGAATTTAAAAATAGTAATAATCGGAACAATAGTCCCATTGTATTTTATTTAATGTATGCATATTCATAATCGGAAGAATAGTCCCATTTTATTTTATTTTGGATTAATGCACAGTGATAATCGGAAGAATAGTCCCATTGTGTTTTATTTTCAATTTATGCATTTTATAATTCGAAGAATAGTCACTTTGTATTGCATTTTTAATTTATGCATATTCATGATCGGAAGAATAGTCCCATTGTATTTTATTTTGAATTTAACCATGGTGATAATCGGAAGAATAGGCCCGTAGTATTTTATTTTGAATTTATGCATAGTGATAATCGGAAGAAAAGTCCTATTTTTATTTTCAATTTATGCATATTTATAATTCGATGACTAGTCCCATTGTATTTTATTTTGAATTTATGTATGGTGATAATTGGAAGAATAGTCCTATTGTATTTTATTTTCAATATATGCATAGTTATAATCGAAAGAATAGTCCCGTTGTATTTTATTTTGATTTTATGCATAGTGATAATAGGAAAAATAGTTCTATTGTATTTTATTTTAAATTTATGCATAGTGATAATAGGAAAAATAGTTCTATTGTATTTTTTTTTTAATTTATGCATAGTGATAATTGGAAGAATAGTCCCATTGTATTTTATTTTGAAATTATGCATATTCATAATCGGACTAATAGTGCCATTGTATTATACTTTCAATATACGCATGTTCACAATCGGAAGAAAAGTCCCATTGTATTTTATTTTGGATTAATGCATTTCAAAATTCGAAGAATAGTCCCTTTGTATTGCATTTTTATTTTATGCATATTCATGATCGGAAGAATAGTTCCATTGTATTTCATTTTGAATCTATGCATAGTGATATTCGGAAGAATAGCCCCATTGTATTTTATTTGGAATTAAAGCATATTCATAATCGGAAGAATAGTCCCATTTTGGTGTTTCTTAAAAAAGAAGAAAAAAAAAACCTAATTTGTATTGCTCTATTTTGGGCCATTAGATTGATTAGACTATAGTTTGTGGTTTATGCAATTGGAATTGGAAGGGGGCCTCCCACCAGAGTTGGCCCCAGTCCTCCCACCAGCTTAATCCGGCCCTGGTGACTAGCTTAATTCAAACCTCTGTAAGGCTTAAATTTGACTTTCTATATCTTAGAATTCAATACTTGATAGGGATGAATAGATATAAATTGTAATTTTGTAAGACAACTGTGCAAAAGCTACAAAATGACCAGGTATTTTTCCTATTATATGTTTGCCAGTTTAAATGTCTGATTCTCCTATTAAAAAAAGCGGAGGTATCCTTAAACCACAGACTAAATATGA